>NC_073693.1:111838574-112138574 GCF_029784155.1 Uranotaenia lowii
TCAATTGAATTAATTGTTTTTCAATGGAGAATAAAAAAAACATAGCCCTCGGATCCACAGAAGGAACAAAATTGATGTTGATTTTTCAGTAAAGAATGTTTAATTTTCCCATACAAACTTAACAGTTAAAATTTACTCATGTAAATGTTTCTTAAAGATTCTGCAAAAAATCTTGGATGGGTTTTGAACCAAAACGAATCTTTTTATAAACCAGGGTTTGAAGATTTCAAAAATGACCCCAAATCGACTCAGTCTAACGATGCAGCCATGAGACCGATATTTTCTATTCGAAACAGCCAACCTAATAAGCAAAATGGGGCTTGTGATATAGCTCAGTTGGCAAGTCTGTTGTCTCCTGAGCCGATGTCCGTGAGTTCGAGCCCAAGAGTAAACATCGAACACAGTTGTACCGGATAAGTTTTTCAATCCGCCAATTTGATAAAGTCGCGACGTTGATAAAGTCGCGAATGCCATAAAGATGGTAAAACGACTATAATCGAAACAAAAAAAAATAAGCAAATAGAAGCCCCAACAATCATGTTAATTCATTTATAAAAATCGAAAATCAAAAACATAAGTCATGTAACATTTTCTGCCGGTATCGATATGTAAAACATTCTTCAAAAAAGCAAATTCATTCTCAATTTTTTATTTATGGTTTTTTTATCTTCTAAATTCTCAGTTCCACATTTTTAAAGTGTTTTGATTTTAAAATTGCACTATATTTTCAAATAGAGATATTTCTTTCTAAAATATCAAAAACAAATCTTTCTGATTAGTTTTAATCCGGATCAGGTTTTTTAACCCGTTAGAGTACTAGGAGTGATAACTTGACAATCCTGACCAAAACGGCTACACTTCTATTGTTTCTCAACCAATTTGTTCAAATTTTATAGTTTTGAAAACCATATGATAAAACCCAAATAAAATCCCCAGACAAAATTCAGCTACAATAATTCAATTGAATATTTTCAAAGTATAAGAAAAAACATCGAAAAAAGACTATACATAAATAAGCTACCAAATACTCATAAAACTTTCACTTAATGCTTTAGAAAGCTGTAATTAAAACCAATATTTTGCGCTCATTTTTTTTTTTAAATCACAAACACAAAAAATGTAAAAAAAAGGTTTAAAACCCGCAGTTTTCAACCAATAAGCTATGAAAATTGTTTCAGTCTACTGTGATTTTTGTTAAATTTAAAAAGTTGATTGTAGAGGTGACATATTTTAACATATTTTTGCGTCATTTGATTCTTAGAACACGAAACACAGAAACTTGTGACGAATTTTCAAAGGAAGTTGTTTTTAAGTTTTTTTGTAAATTTGCAATTTTTAAGAATTTTAATCGGCTAAATTCAACTTTGCACTGCACGGAAAATAAAAAAAGGTAAAATTTACCTTTTTGCGAGGTGAATTTTTTCCACCCCTCTTCGAGGTAATTTTAACTTTTTTTTCATCCACCTAGCAAAAAGGTAAATTTTACCTTTTTCGCATTCACCTAGCAAAATAGTATATAAAACCGTTTTCCCATTTACTGATTTAAAAGGTAAATGCTGGTTGGTTTGATTGTTTTCTTCAATAAGAATTAAGAAAATACAAAATTCTTTCAAAAATGATATTTATTGGAGATAAATAGGGACTGGTAATTCGGCTTCGCGTTCTTCTGAACCGCTATGGCCGCTGAATCCACCTGCGTTGCGTACATTCATGGCCTCCTCCGTTCGACTAATCCGGTCAGGTTCGGCTTTTCCGGCTGGAAGATGACGTGGAATACACCTCAAAGCTCTATGGGCCGATCTGAAACAAAATCAATAGTATTATGACGAGAACCAGCACAACTAAATGATATTTAAGAACACTTACCATTCTATTCCGATTTTCACATATTAGGCACAAAGCAAAACTTGTTCCTAAAATGACAAAACAGCTTAACCTCAATGATCGTACCGTAATTGTACCGTTTTGTTTAGCTCAATCCAGGTCAATTACATCTCGCTACGAGGATTTTAGATTTACCTTTTTTTCTAGGTGAATTATACTTTTTTATCGAGCTCAATTCAGGTGAACTTCACCTCGCCACGAGGTAAGATTTACCTTTTTTCTCGGTGAATTGTACCTTTTTTCCAAACTCAATTCAGGTAAATTTTACCTCACTGTGACGTGAGTTTCACCTCGAAGAGGTAGAAGTTACCTTTTTGGCCTTTCACGAGCGTTCACCTTTGCTAACTCGGTAAATTTTACCTTTTTATTATTTTTCGTGTGGATTATGAGAAGATACACTCAGCCGAAAAAGGAACGTTAAATTTACCTGGATTTTCACGTAGCCACTCGTTACGTGAATTTTTGGTTGGTCTACGTGAACCATTTAGGAGTTAATAAAAAATCACTTGATCCTTACGTGAAATTCATATAGTTGAATGTCGTTAAAACAAAGACACATTCGTTTTACGTGACAATCCAGTGATCCGCCAAGTACTGAGGGATTTGGTGCATTCTATGTGATGTTCACGTAAACCTGAACGACTCATTCACGTAAAATCTTTGTGAAGGAATACCAGTTTCAACATGGCGCAGATCCGACAGTTGATGTATAAAGACAAAAAAACTGGGTTATGGAGAAGCTGATATTCATTTCGTAAGTAATAAAATTATGTTTTGTGGTTAGTAGTTATGTACATCTTTGTTTTTTTCCACAGGATTTGATATTGAGGCAGCTGAAACGGCCAAGCAACCGCTGAAGAGGAAGAACAAATTCCATTTTTCGACGAATTTTTGTTCAATGAATTGAGTGGAGTTACAAAGTGTCAGTTTAAAAGTGTTATGCAAGTTCAAATGTTAAATATGTTATTTTGTCGAATAATAAAGTTTACTTTCGAAATCAAAACTTTTTTATTTGAAACTAGCTGACCCGTTGTGCTTTGCTACACCTTCAGGAAATAAATGTAATTTGTAAAAATTTATTAAAATTTAGATTTTAGAGAGCATTTTTATAAATCAAACCTCATCATACTTCAGAACCAACAACTTTGAAATGAAAGCTGCAGCTGCAGTTCTGAATAGCAATTCAAAGATGGTATATATTATTTACAGAAACTTGATCTCTAAACTCGTTTTTCAAGATCTGAAATTTGTACTCTGTACCCAAAAAAACCTTTTAAAATATGGTCCCTTCTTTGAAAAGCTCTCTATCTTAAATTTACATGGGAGCTCTCCCATCTTTTTCAATTTTGTCCCTCACTGCTTGAAGAAGGTAGGCAAATTTAACCGGCTGAAAAATATAATAAATTAGTTATGTACCTAGTAAATACAGTGCAAATTTCTTTTTTTATTAATAAATTTTCTACGGTAAACATACAAATATTTAAAAAAATATCATTTGCATCACTAAATAAGTTCTCAGCGGTTTTTTTTATTTTCTCTTTGAAAGTCAAATATTCAAAAATGTAGGCAAAAACAAATATCTAAGTTTACATTTGTCCCGTATATTGGGGCAAGTGTCAATGCAAAGCTTATTTACAGATGCGTCAGAGTAATGGCTTTAAAATGGATTTAATACGAATTCCTGTTTTTTGTTCTATCAAGTTTCACTGATATATTTGCAGTATTCCTGCAATATAAATTTATGTTTGTTACTCCACTTTTAACGAATGCTGTTCAAAGGGAATGACCTTCAAAGACATTTAAGATTTTTTAATATCCGCTGCAGTTTCAACATTCAGAATACCCCTTCTGGTCTTTCCAACATATTGAATCATTTTGAAGATGAATTTCTTAAAAGTTCGACGTTTGCCCTTGCCCCACCGTGTAAGTTGACAGAAGGGAATATTGTTTTTAACAATTTAAGGGTAAACTAAAAGTTTCCCTTAAAAATTTTGCGTCCAGTTAAATATCAGTTCTAAAGTCTCGCTTTTCAAAAACGAAGCGGATCAAAGGTCTCTTTTATGCAGCCATGTAACACAAAAACACTTTTCATGTTAGGTGCGTACTTGAATTGGTATGTAAGCAAAAAGTACGATGGTTTTTTCAGAATTATTTAAAATTAAAAGCTCCCATTTTCATTTCTAAATTCGTTTCACTTGTGTATTTGAACCGAAGTAACAATTTCTAGAAGAAAACATAATTTTTAATTTTGTTTAACAGAAAAAGTTGAACGTTTTAACATGTTCTAATGTTCCTTGAATGAAAAGTCGAATGCTACCCTATACCTACCACGAACTAAATATGGAAGTATTTTTGCCAATCTTTCAATTGGTTTTGATTCGATTGATAAAATACCAATCCGTGTCAAATCTAGGCGTCATATATTACCACGTGCTGTGTACAAATCAAATAAGCAAGAAAAAAACACATCTAGGTTGCATATCGCCCCACGTGTTTGAGAAACAGGCGCCTTATTGTGAAATTTCCAGCAATCAATGAACAGTGTGCTTTGGTTACTATCCTCTTGCGACGACGTTTGCTCGCCCATGGAGACGAAAAACAAACCCCAGGTTGAAAAATACGCGCCAAAATATTCCTACTGATCAGTATGCTATGCCTGAGTTACTTTCCTTTTGCGTCGTTGGCTCGCGACGCCTCGGCCATAGAGACGAAAAACAAACCGCCCAAAGGAAAAAAAATCTCAAGAAAATGGATGTCATGACTTTAATTTGTTTCGAAAAACTACAAATTTAGTATGGAAGCCTCTCCTTCCTTAAGTCGGATGGAGTTTTGACTATTACAGAAACCATCCCTGGCCTCAAAAACCCTCAGATGCCAGTTTTGACGATGATCGGTTCAGTAGTTTCCGAGTCTATAGGGAACAGACAGACAGACAAACATTCATTTTTATATATATAGATTAAGTATTCAGAAATAAATGACAATCAATAAGTGACAAAATTTTGAAAAACTGTTGCTGAATTCGATTAAAAAACAACTTGATGGACCCTCATGAGAGGGGAGGAGGGGGGGGGGGGGGTCTTGCAACGTATCTCAAATATAATTCTCAGACAATGTTCAGCTACAACCATTTATTTTAAAGTTATTCAAATATTAGGAAAAAATTTTTAAACATGCTTCGAGAAGAAGGCTGTAAGTCAGTTATAAAGTGCTAAAAAATTTACGTAATGCCTGAGAAAGCTGAAGTGAGAAGCTAACATATTTTTCAATTTTTTAAGAAGATAGCCACAAAAAATGTAAAAAAGTGGTACTTTTTAAAGAATCACCCACCAAAGTTGTCCAGCCACAGTAGAAAACTTTTGAAAATTGAATTGAAACGTTTAAAAAAAAAAAATACACCGTCTTAGCCGGTTAAGGCTTTATAGACTGAATTAATGACGTGGACAACTTAAGATTAACATCAACACCCAAAACCGAGATGAGAATCGAACCTATGCCATCAGTGGACCAGCATTTACTGTCTTACCACGCTAACGTTTCGACCACCATATTTAGAGACATTTTCGCGTTTTTATATTCATAAAACATATAAACAAATAAACAAACAAAAACACGAAACTCAGTACTTTAAAATGAAATTTTCATAAAACTGACTTAATACCCAAGCAACCAAAAGTCCCATATCTACATTAACGCGTGATTTCAAAGTTCCAATTTCGCTGAACAAAGATTCCAAAGGGTATTGATACCGAATTTTCTCGAATGCGAGCATGAAGTTACAAAATGTTCCTTAGATATCCTCTCTTCGACATGTCAATTGCATTACTCAGTATTAAAGTTACAAATAGGGCCTCAAATAGCCTTTCAAGGACTTGAAATTCCCAAAAGTTCCTCTAATAGCCTTTTTATGACATGTCCGCCATTTAATGAATATGAAATGTGAACGAACATCACTAAATCATATAATCAATCAGTCATTTTTGGTAGCTTGGAATTTGTAGGAATTTCTTTTGCCACTCGGAGTTGAACCATTGCGAGGGGGGATGATAATAAAAAATAATGCGAAAAACGAATAAATTGGAATGAATTGCACGAAAGCTTGTATGCAACAAAAATGCATACTATATCATTTCACAAGACCTATAAATCATGTATTTTTTCATTGAAAAATTCAATAAAATCTAGAATACAAAAGGAGAAATAACTTCCTTCTTCCACTATTTGTATTTTGGTCTTGTAATCTTTCAGATATTTGAAATTAATTTTGAAATTGACATAAAATACTTCAAACTTTATTTATTTCCCCCTTCGGAGTTTTTTCCAACCTGATTTTTTTCACCTTAAACATTTCGTCCAACTATATTTACTTACCACAAATTTATCACACATTTAAAGTCAGTTGAGGCAATTCATAAATTATGTAAATATATAGATAAACTCAATAATTTGTATATTATTTGTATTATTATTTTAACGAATGTTTGATTTATAGGCCGTTTCGTAATGTTTCTGAGTAATACTCAACATACATCTTTACTGCTGGCGACTGGCTGCCCTTGCAGGTATTCTGGGAAAGCTTATTACCACTTAGAATTTTAGCTGCTAGTACGACAACATCTAGCCGTGACTTCGTGGCAGCGTGTTTGGCTAACATCACGAAGGGCTTCCGGTTTTCGATTTCCCCCCGATCCAGACTTCCTGGCTGTCGACAAACGTTCCCCAAACACTTTAATTACATTTGTAACGGTTGATTTGGCAACTTTTAGCGATTTTGCCAGCTTTGCGTGCGAGTAGCTTGGATTTTCGCGATGCGCGAGCAAAATTTTGATACGCTGCTCTTCTTCCTTGGACGGCATTTTGACAACTGAAGAGTGAATTCCAAAATCAAAATAGGAGCAACATTTTACACACACACCTTCAAAATGAAGGGTGTTCAGGTTTTTTAAATGCAAAATTGAAAGAAATACGTCAAGTTGATACTGACCAAATTTTGACCGTATCTCCGTATGACTTTATCTCTCTTGTTTCTCAATCGTAGAGAATGCATTAGTTGTAGAAATTTCGTAATGTAGCGAAATCATCTTTCTCAGACAATATTCAGCTATAACTTTTCAATTTTCCATTATCTAAAGTCTAAACAAAAAAATCCGAAAAAACATGCTTCGGAAAAAAAAGATTGTAGATCATCTACAGATTGCTGAAAAACAAATTTTTCTTCAATATGATCGCATAATATTTAATATTTAGTAAACTTTACCGGTTCAAAGAAATAATATTTTTATGCTAGGTCCATATTTAATGTGAAAGTATATTTATTTTCTCCCTCAAATGAACTTCATTCCTTCAGCCAATTTTAATCGATAGTTTCCAGTCGTTGAGCATGTGCCAAGATAAATTACCATCTCCGTAGGAATGGATGATTGCTCTGGGAGCAAATTGAGAAAAACAATACGAATTGGAATGCCAATAAAAGTTTCTGTATTCCCTCCGCATGGTATGGAACGGTTGGTTATTAGTTTTCCAAGCAAGATGCTTGCTTTCGAAACACATGCAGGTTGGTTGAAATTTAATTACCATTTCACATAAATTTAATTTAAATTAAATCACGTAGGTAATGTATTTCAATTATTGATTCCGTTACATTTACAACAACGAATGAATATATGAAATCTTTAACCTACTTTAAGAAATTATTTCTAAAATATGGAAATCTCTGTTGTGGTATGAGCCTACTTGGTTGGAAATCTTAAAAATCTACATTGAGGGACGATGTAGCAAATCATGAATGGGCTCCATAGAAAGAGTGCATAATTGATGTATGAGCTAATATTTCCTTTCGTTTGATTGAACTTTACTGTGAGTAGGTATGCGTATGTTTTAAAAAAAGCCCCCAGGAATCAAACATTGTATGGGGCTGGCTGGCTGACTGACTGAGTGGACCCTAGGATAGAGTTAGTTCATGAGAACGAAGAGTGCTTTACCTCGGCTTGCACTATGTTAGTCTGCTATTAATTTTATATTCCATTATGAGAGATGGAGCTGGAGAATGGTTTTGCATGTGGTACGTAGCTATACGTATACATATTTACCCTTCAGGAGGCCCTTCATTTAAGATCCATCTGGAAAACTTCGATGAAGAAAATTTAAATTCTGTTTGCAGTAGTGCTGTGTGTATTAGATTTTTATGTTTTGCTTCACTTGACTTGATTTGGATGGAATTTTACAAACCCATTTACATCTACCTTATTTTTCTAGGAAAATTGAAATTCAAATACGACTTTTAAACAAAAGTGCCAACAGATTAGTGTTTTTAGTATTTATCAGTTCTATTATATGAATGAAAGTGTATTCTTCGATAAGAACTTATATCTAGGTATTTTGGTAAAAGTATAGCACTAATAAACATTTTCGGGCATTTTCGTCCACAGCATTCTAAATCACAGTGTATTTAAAATGTGTAACGTATACTGGGGGAGCTTTGATTGCCAGGGTAACAATGATCAACATGAATTTTTTCCTCATAATCATCAAAATCTTAGTCTAAAGTTCAAATGTTTTAAAATGGTTATTATTTGAGTTTTCAATAAGCAAAATTAGGTAATTTCAAAATCTTAAATTAACTTTCTTTTCGAAAGCTTGCAAACAAACATCTCTCATGATGAAATCAAAGCATTTAGATGAAAACGGGTTGTTTTGTGTGAAAATTTAACATTTTTTCTCCGCATAAAGGGTTTTCAGATTAAAAAGTGGTCAGACTAAATAGCGTGTAAATTAATTATGTTTATTATGTTATGTTTATTTAAAAAAAATCAAAGTATCTTTTTTTTGAAGTTCAATATGCATAAAAGACGAAAAAAAAACTCAGTTAAGATTTCGGTTGACCTAGCCCCGAAACACAGAATTTTTGTCACTTTTTCAAAGGTTGCTTCTGATTTCCATTCTTGTTGATATAGTTAAACAAGCTGGCCCAGTATGCTTTGCTACTTTTTTTCATTTTTGATAGGAGTTGAACCCGTTAGGGTCATTCTCCCTCGGTGCTTTTTTACACCATCGAAAAACTGTTCTAACTTATTAAAAGAATAATGATTTGAAAAAATAAAATGGAAGCTGAGCCTAAATTTAAATCTTTGAATATCAATGTTAAATAAGACTAGTTTTATTAGTTTATTGAACATCCGTTTTGGAGTTGATTTTGTTGAAATTGTCTTCAATATTATTTTTTCCTATATTTTTTATATTTCAATCCATGACTTTTTGAAATAATTTGCTGACTATTTAAATGATTCTTCAATTTATGATTGTAAGAATTATTAGTATAGAATTCAAAAATTGTCCAACTTTGGACCCTTTAAATAAGCGGTGGTTTATATAAACCCATGTTTTTCTCATACATATACGGGATCTATATGGTTTTTAGAAAACCCATTCGTAGTTAATGGTCTTATCTACCAGTTTCAATGAGAGTTTTTATCCTTGGTTTTGCTGTTTTAGATAGATTAAAAAAAACATGAACAATCAACATTTCCTACTTTGAACTTACTGTTCCTGTTTTGGTAGTAATGGACATTAACCCTCAATTGGACCTAAATCTGAAATGCCAGTAAAAAGTTTGATTTATCGAAAAAAAAAACATAAAAAACTTAATTAAATTGAAATAAAAATTCCATGAACTAATATGAGGAATTTTAAACGATTCAAATAAAAACCAAAATTTCTGTTATGAATACCTATCTCAATTATTTTTCTCTTTAGCACGTTTCTTAGCAGCTTTAAAGTTAGAATGTTTTTTGTGTTGACTTGTAACTTATTAACATAAGGCTGCAAAAAACTGTTAACAATGCTTAATATAGGTTTCTTATTATACCCTCTTGAAAATTTGCACCTTTATTGACTGGTTAGTATGTATTGAAAAAAAAAGTGACGTTAGGTCTAAAAAGGGAACGTCATGGCCAATTATGTCATTATTTTTGGACCCTATATGTACCTATTTTTATGGGTTTCTAATATTTTTTTTTATTATTTGTAGTTAGTTAGATAGTATAGTTCATATTCGTCACAGCACAAGGTAGTTTTACTTTAAAATTTGGCTTGGCTTGTTAAATAGTGGGATTTATTCTTTATCTCTTTGATTTTTCGAAATGCTTCCCACAAATATAGATGTCTGTTTTACTACAGGGTGACAAAAAAGTCTGTCACACTTTTTTTTTGGGGTCGCATGTAGCCTACACGTTGTATCTCTCTGGTGCCATCTATATGTCAAATGAAAGGGCTAACTTTGTTGCCCACAGTGGCAGAGTTTCGTTTCTGTGCAGTTTGTGTACATTAAGTTGTTAGTGGCAGAGTTGAGAGCAGCTGTTATCGCTGAATATGGGAGAGGGTACAAACCCGGACACGTATTCAACATATTCAAACACCTAAAACCGCTCGTAATCAACCGGAAATTCGTGACCATAAATCGATCCTAGAGACCAGAGGCACCGAGAACAAGACACGATCTGGACGACCAAGGTCTGTGAGGTGACTCCAAGGTTGAAAAAGATTATACGAGACCGGACGTGCGCGCCGCTTGCAACGATTTTCCGAGACGTCTGAAGCTGGTTCAATCAGAGAAAGGTGGTGTAATTCCGAGATATCGTCTGTGAAGTATCTTGATGAGTTACTATAAAAGTCAGATTCTGATTTTCTTCTTATTCTTTGAAATATTGAGATTTTTCTGTGTGACCGGACTTTTTTGTCATCCTGTACTATGAGGAAGCACTTTTTTCAAAACGCTAAAAATTCTGTAAGAATTATTTTTTATTGCAAATAGCAGTATGATAGGATAAAGGAAGAATACGAGATTATTATTTGCATAGGAGTGTCTGGAATCATTGCAAACGAAATGAGTTTTTATCGATTTTCGGCGTTTTAGGACTAAGCTAGGTACAAGGACCAAGGAACACTCACCCTATTTCGAAATTCAAGGCTCCGTTGTTTTACAATCTTAAGAACAGCAAAACCTTTCAATATTCCAAAAAAAAAATTGTGTTATCATGACAGAATTCAATGCATTGTCGATGTTTTATTCCATGATTTTGATTTATTTGTGAATAGTTTCATTAGAATGTCAGGAATAAATTGATACAGAATAATTTTGTAAGTAAATATTTTCGGATGAGAGTTTCCTTTAAAATAAAAATGGAAAGGTTTTCATCACAACGATTCATTTTATTATTTTATAACAAGTTTTAAACAACGTTTTTTGAGCGTACCTCTTGGAAGTAATTTTATTGGTGCAATACTCCATGTAGCTTTAGGAGATCTACTTACATCGTTTTGCAATCACCATATCCGCCTGATTAAGCTCCGTATGATTTCTGGCTGTTCAACAAACTCAAAAAGCCACTGCGAAACACCGTTTTGACTTGTTTAAGGAGATAAATTCCGAATGCTATATGTTTATTGCAGCGGAAGGGAATTAATTTGAAGGCGATATGTGTAAGTAAATATGTTTTTGATATAAAAATGTGAGAAAAAATTTCAATTTGATCACAGTTACATTTATTTTTACAGTTATTTATTTTGTATGGGAGCCTCCTTTAACAAAAATAGAAAACACCTTACAATATTTTAAATCATCTTATTAAAACTTAAATGTTTGTCAAATTTTGTCACATTTTCTATAGATGACTCCCTCCCTCTCGCTTTCAACAATGGCAAGGAATTTCATAGCTATGAATCTACTCTATATGTCAAAACTCGTTCAAAAATACATTTAATCATCTCTCGACGTTAAAATTTGGTTTTCTAGAAAATGTTATGAACATCACTTGTAGAATCCATTTCCGCTTCTGAAAACGGTCATATGCCAAATTTATCGTTGATGTAGTTTCTGAGTCCCTAGGGAACAGACAGACAAACAATCATTTTTTTATATATGGTCGGGATTCGACTAGACCAAACTGAACGCCAAATTGAAATAAATGGGTTTTCTATTGCAGCGGATACAAAATATGATAAACTACCTACTCTTTTAGAATCAGGATATTTCACTAATTTTTGACCTAGATTTTATTCAATGTTGCTGACAGTGGAAATTTCAAAAAAGCGTTGCACTTAAGTTAACTGAAAGCATCCTTTAATGGAAAAATAAAAAGCACGTTTTCTTCCAGAAAATTATTTTCGTGCGGAGTAATATGCAGTTTGTACAGTTTCCCGATTCGAAACTGTTTTTCAGTTGGCCATAAACTTCATGTTGCGAATTGTCATCATTTGTATAAATTCTCGTTCAGCCAGACCAAACGTGTTAAAATTCTCTCGTTATAATTTTTTTTTGCTAATTTAAGAATATAACAGAAAAATTTAAAATAGAGACCTAAAAATTCTGATATTTAATACCATTCCTTAATAAAATAGTATTAAACAATTGCAATTGAAAAAAAAAACAAAATTTCAGATTCAATAGGATTGGATTTTCGATTCAAAATTTCAATTACGATTGTGTCGTGAGCTGGGAGGCATTGACATTGGTGTGAATCTTGTTATAAAAGGTTCTAGCGTTCTGAACTAGATTTTTTCGTCAGATGTTTTCTATCACCTCTTGTTTTGAGGATATGGCGTTTAGGGTTTTAAACGAATCAGTTTAGAGTGGAATCACGCTATGATGATAACAGATAAAGTAATTAACCTAAAAACCCGAAAATGAACTCCAATCTTTTTGTTATCCGATATTCATTCAACTAAAAACTGGCACAAAGCATTAAATTCCCGAAAAAAAACGATTAAGATTTCGCCTTGATAATATTGTTTCAGTGATACTACGCTTTGAAAAAAAAAATTATTAAAATGTTTAGGAAATTGAACAGATTACACTATTACTATTTCTGACATCACAAAAGGAGGTTTTGTTTGTTTAAGTATTCGATACTTAAGACTTTAACACTAAACATACCGACACTTTGTATATACCTATTCATACCGCGAGCGGTCAAATGACGGCAAACACTATTTTCGCTGAAACTCCCTTGTTTCTCAACCGATTTTCACAATTTATAGTTTTGAAAAGCTTTTAATTCGACTCAAATATGTTTCTCAGACAATTTTCAGCTACAATCAATCATTTCTAAGTTATTTGAAGTTCAAAAAAATTTTCATGAAAAAACATGCCTCAGAAAATAGGTTGTAAATCAGTTATAAAGTGCTCGAAAAAAATTTCACTTTGTGCTTCAGAAAGCTGAAGTTAGAAGCTATATGTTGCACATATGAAATATTTTTTCAAAAAACTTCTAAGATCATGGCTACAAAAAATGTACAAAAGTTGTGTAAAACCCGTACTTTTCAATCAATCAACCGCCAAAGCTGTTCCTGTTACAGCAGAAAATTTTTAAAAATTGAATTGGAAAGTTGACGTAATTTGTCACATTTTGGCATCTTTAGATTTTTAAAATACGAAATACATAATTTATGACGACTTTTCAAAGCTAGCTATTTTTCGAACTTTTTATCAATTGGGATTTTCTAAAGCAATCCCTACACCTAAATTCAGCTTTGCACTGGATTTTGAGTATGTTATCGTAAGGTTTAGGCTTCAAAACTATATATAAAAGAAAGCAAATTTCATACCGGTTCTAGAGGTGTAACTGCATTGGCGGTGTGATGTTTGACAAAAATATAATAAAAATATTTCTGAATGTAAAACCAGAAAATTTGCGCTAATGCTTGTTTGTTTTTTCGTTTCCTTTCACCCGTCTTCGTGTGCAAAATAGCTTTGAGATATTAGGTACCACCAACTGCGCCTGTCTGCCAAGCAAGAATTTGTGCTAACTTTTCAAAATTCAGAAACTTCTCCACTGTTTTATTTATCATATTTTTGTCAAGCATTGCACCGCCAATGCAGTTACACCACTAGAACCGGTATGAAATTTGCTTTCTTTTGCATATAGTTTTAAAGCCTAAACCTTACAATAAAGTACTCAAAATCCAGTGCAAAGCTAAATTTAGGTGTTGGGATTGCCTCAAAAAATTCAAATTGATAAAATGTTCGAAAAATAGCTAGCTTTGAAAAGTCGTCATAAATCATGTATCTCGTATTTTAAAAATCTAAAGATGCCAAAATGTGACAAATTACGTCAACTTTCCAATTCAATTTTTAAAAATTTTCTGCTGTAACAGGAACAGCTTTGGCGGTTGATTGATTGAAAAGTACGGGTTTTACACAACTTTTGTACATTTTTTGTAGCCATGATCTTAGAAGTTTTTTGAAAAAATATTCCATATGTGCAACATATAGCTTCTAACTTCAGCTTTCTGAGGCACTAAGTAAAATTTTTTTCTAGCTCTTTATAACTGATTCACAGCCTATATTCTGAGGCATGTTTTTTCATAAAAAAATTGTTTAACTTCAAATAACTTAGAAATAATTGATTGTAGCTGAAAATTGTCTGAGAAACATATTTGAGTCGAATTAAAAGCTTTTCAAAACTATAAATTGTGAAAATCGGTTGAGAAACAAGGGAGTTTCAGCGAAAACAGTGTTTGCCGTCATTTGACCGCTCGCGGTATGAATAGGTATACCACATGCGTTATTCGAAAACCGCAACACTTAAAAAAAATTTAAAAACGCAAAAATACTTGCATTTTGTAAATAAAAATAGTCCTGTCGTTAAATTTGCGAAAAAACATTTATATAAGGCGCAATCATCGTTTAAAATTCAAAAACCGTCATTTGACCGCTTCCGGTACGTTTAGTGTTAATCCTTTTAACAACTTTGTTGAAGGCAGTCTTCAACTAAGCATTTTAACTTAAGCTGTAAATAATATACAGGATTATACAGGATTCATTTTAAAGTTTTAGGAATTTCCGTAACGGGGAAAAATGAGAAAATGAGTATTTTTATAAAGATTCGTCCGCACTGCAATTTTTCCCGCTTGTGGGGCGAACCACGCTTGGCCTACTAATGTGTGGTGGTAGTTGCAACTCTATCTGTATCTACCACTTCATAGTAGTAGGCCCGTGGAAAACAAAAATTTGATATGTGATGATAATGCTTCTAAATAAATTCTATTCGCTCATTTTTACCATCTTTCATTTCATCTAACCTAGGGTTACCATATCCTGCAACGCCAAAAAGAGTACATTGAGAAATATTTTCAAAATTGTAAAGACAAACGCCATTCATTTAAAGCCATGATGTTTTAGGTCATTCAAATTGCGTCAATTTATTGCAAGTTATGCGAATTAATTGACAAATGCTCAGTATTTTCAGTTGGATTATTCAAAGTTTACGATTTTATACTGAGAAAGTACATCAAAGTTAATAACAAAAACTGAATTTTTTAAAGAGTTTTTTAGAGGCGTATTTTTTCACTCATTAAAAACATTACTGCTGATTCGTTCGCTATTGATTTGTGCACTATGCTTTTAAGTAAGTTGTAGTTATGCATATTGCCTACTGTTCAGGAGTTCGTTGCATACTCAAAGGCGCTTATTTTAAACGAAAAATCCAGATTGAAATCGTGAATGTACTCATTATTTCTCCCTTAGAAATCCATCCTTTGAAACATTTAACACAAGAAGCAAAACTTAAGTGTTGTGCTACAAATGCTCTAGAAGTTGTATATTTTGTATTTATAAGAATACAATCTTCATGTATCGGAAGAAATAAGTTAACTTATATGAGAAAATTTCATTTTTTTTCTTTGAACAAAAAAAAAGTACATTTGGTAAAATTTTTCAAAACGAAGAGTACGCTCGTTTTTCGATCGAAAAAGAGTACATGTACTCTTAAAAGAGTACGTATGGTATCCCTAATCTAACCTTCTATCCATCTATGTATAAAAAAATTCATAATCTTTAGATGTCCCTACTAAAACGGACATTACTTTTCACCGCAAAGGCCGAAAAATTAAAGTAACATATGAATATTTTTATAATTTTCAACCAGAAGTCAAATTTGATTAAAGTCATCGGCAAAATTTATCATTTAGTCAAACCTTATATTTACTTAATCTTTTTGATTTTTTATAAATTTTTGCTAAACGAATCTCAATATTTTTAGAACAATTTTTACCTTTTTTATAGAGGTATACAGAAAACAAGAGCTGATAGAAAATAACTATAGACTTGGAATACTGAGTTTGAAAATTTATGCACCTCGGTTGCTAAACCACATTAAAACAGCATTTATAGATACTTACTATTCCTTACTGGCTCTGAAAATTTCTAATGGAACGCAATAGTTAAAGAACACACAATTTCCTTCTGATCAATTGTTGCTAGAATCTCTTCTGTTTTAACGCTCGAACTTGAATTTAGAAATGTGTTTTGCAGTATCTGTATTTTTTTGGTCATCCCATATTATGAATTTTTAATGGGAAAATTTTAAATCGGAGATTTGTTAAAATATTTTAACTCTGATTCTGATTTTCAGTCGGTCTAAAATATCTTAAAATATATGAAAATCCTGATAGTCTGATAGGGCACTTTGCATTCCGCAAAACTTCTTTGTAATATAAACAATTTTTGTAGATTACGAATGACTTCAGTGTGAAATATCGATAAAAGATTTTTTTTTTCATAATTTCAATCGCAATTTGGTCCCAGAACAACTTTCGTTTTACAGCTTTGATAATTATTTTCGAGGTTTAAAGAATTTAAGAGCTAATGGCACTCATGTTGCCCTGAATTTAAATATACAATTAATTATTTCTTACCGCCTTTTTATCTGAAATAGCTTTTGAAAATTGTTAAAAAAAATCTTTTCGGGAAAATATTAATCAATTATCCACTTTCTCCAAGACAACTAATAATTTTAATTTTTGTGAAAAGTTAGAAACGTTTTCTTTTGGTTAGCTTTTTTCCCATCCTGATAAATACGGGAGTCAAAGGAAATTAATTTTTTTAAATTAAAATGATCTTTTCAAACATCAAGAAGTTCATGAATTTAACGTCAACCATCATTTTAACACTAAACATACCGACACTTTGTATATACCTATTCATACCGCGAGCGGTCAAATGACGGTTTACACTGTTTTCGCTAAAACTTTCTTGTTTCTCAACCGATTTCTTCAAAATTTATATTTTTGAAAAGCCTTTAATGTGACTCAAATATGTTTCTCAGACAATTTTCAGCTACAATTAATTATTATAAAGTTATGTTAATTCCAAGAAATTTTTTATGAAAAAACATGCTTCAGGAAAATTGCTATAAATCTGTTCATCAGTGCTCGAAAAAAATTTCACTTAGTGCATGAGAAAGCTGAAGTAAGAAGCTATATGTTGTACATACGAAAGTTTTTATCAATTTTTTTAAGATCATGGCCACAAAAAATGTAAAAAAGTTGTGTAAACCCGTACTTTTCAATCAATCAACCGCCAGAGCTGTTCCTGTTACAGTAGAAAAATTTCAAAAAATGTATTGGAAAGTTGACGTAATTTGTCACATTTTGGCATCTTTAGATTTTTAAAAATACGCAATACATAATTTATGACGAATTTTCAAATGTAGCTGTTTTTCAAGCATTTCATCGATTCGGATTTTTGATACAATTCCTACACCTAAATTCAGCTTAGCACTGGATTTTGAGTATGTTATCGTAAAGTTTAGGCAAAAAAAATGTATGCAAAAGAAAGAAAATTTTATACCGGTTCTAGTGACGTAACTACATTGGCGGTTCGATGCTTGACAAAAATATAATAAATAAATTTCTGAAAGTAAAACCAGAAAATTTGAGCGAATGCTCATTTGTTTTTTCGTTTCCTTTCACCCGTCTTCGTGTGCAAAATAGCTTTGAGATATTAGGTACCACCCACTGCGCCCGTCTGCCAAGCAAGAATTTGTGCTGACTTTTCAAAATTCAGAAACTACCTCACTGTTTTATTTATCATATTTTTTTCAAGCATTGCACTGCCAATGCAGTTACATGACTAGAACCGGTATGAAATTTTCTTTCTTTTGCATATAATTTTTTTACCTAAACCTTACGATAACATACTCAAAATCCAGTGCAAAGCTGAATTTAGGTGTAGGAATTGTATCAAAATTTGTATTGATGAAATGTTTGAAAAACAGCTACCTTTGAAAATTCGTTATAAATTATGTATTTCATATTTTTTAAATAAAAAGATGCCAAAATGTGACAAATTACGTCAACTTTGTAATTTATTTTTTGAAATTTTTCTACTGTCACACCCATAGAAGAGGTTGCAAAAATCCAATGCCTATTTAGCAAATCTCTGTGCCGATAATGCGCTGAAATGTGCACTGTGCCGAAGACGGTATGTTTGAAAAACCGTAACTGGCATAAGGACTCGGCTCCCAACCAAAATGATGACCACTACATTCAAGCGAAACAAGAAAATCATTTTATGGGATTTCCTTCCTATTGGATAATTCATCCCAGAAACAAGAAAATAAAAATTAAAACCCCAGCGCTGTAGTGAGAATCGAACTCACATCACCAATTGTATCGTCTTGCCAGTCCGACATTTTAACCAGTATACTATTCGAGCTTCATGCAGGACGAGGTATATTTGTCATACGGTTTCTGCCACCGATCAATCACAAAAAACGTACAACGGCAGCTTCCCGGCGTTTGGCCTCCTTTCAATGCATTCCTTTGTCTTAAGATGGAAACGGGAAAGGGAACGGGAGTGAAGGAACGGGAAACCCATTGAATGAGAACTGTGCTTTGCTTACTGCCTGCTATTACATACACACGCTACATATACACAGCTGCTAAAGCCGGGCAGCTTGGCCGATGATTGTTTGCCGGTAAATTGAAGGAATGTTTTTATTGTTGGTTTAGCTACATACACACGCACAGCTTAGCCGTGTTTGCTGGTTGATTGAATTAGAAGGATGTTTTTGTTGTTGCTTTTGCTACATTCACACGCGCAGTGCTCGGTTCGCTGGCTGCCTGGTGTTGGCCGGTATTTATTTCCATCCTTCTTCGGCTTGTGATGCGATGGGGAGGGACGCGAAAACGTTTTTATTTTGTTTCATTCAGACATACGCAATTCGGTTGCGCTGGGAGTTTAATGCCGGTGGGCGCAAATCGAATCAGTGCCGGTCGCGTTATCTTCTTGTACCAATGATGCTATGAAATTGACTACACGCCATTGGCACAGAGGCTGAATTTTGGGTGCACAGGAACTTGCTTAGGCGGTTGATTGATTGAAAAGTACGGGTTTTACACAACTTTTTTACATTTTTTGTGGCCATGATCTTAAAAAAAAAATTGATAAAAATTTCCGTATGTGCAACATATAGCTTCTAACTCCAGCTTTCTCATGCACTAAGTGAAATTTTTTTCAAGCACTGATGAACAGATTTATAGCAATTTTCCTGAAGCATGTTTTTTCATAAAAAATTTCTTGGACTTTACATAACTTTAAAATAATTAATTGTAGCGGAAAATTGTCTGAGAAACATATTTGAGTCACGTTATTTGCTTTTCAAAAATATAAATTTTGAAGAAATCGGTTGAGAAACAAGAAAGTTTTAGCGAAAACAGTGTAAACCAAGAATGGCAAGAATGCCTTGTCCAACATCCGCTTAATGCGACACAACATGCATACCAAACAGGAAAATCAACATTAACTCTTCTGCACAACGTAGTACATAATATTGAAAATAGTTTTTCACAGAAAGAATCATGTCTAGGAGCATTTCTAGACATAGAAGCAGCATTTGATAATGTCTCGTTTACATCAATAATGGATGCGGCACTACTTCATGGAGTGCCTAGTGTTATAACTAACTGGATTAGCGCAATGCTAAGTAACAGGAATCTTCATTCATCTTTAAGACAGGCCTCAATAACAAAAGTTAGCACACGTGGTTGCCCACAGGGAGGTGTACTATCACCTCTTTTGTGGAACCTAGTTGCAGACGGTTTGTTGAGAAAACTCAATGACCGTGGAATACCAACCTATGGATTCGCAGATGATTATCTTCTGCTGGTAAGAGGTTTGTGCATAAGCACATTATTTGATATAATGCAACAAGCTCTGCGCTCTGTTGAACGATGGTGTTCTCATGTAGAACTTTCAGTTAATCCTCTAAAAACTAATATTGTTTTATTTACTAAAAAACGTATCACCCGCGGGGTGCGCCCTCTGCTGTTTTATGGTTCCGAAATCACCGTGTCTAATCAAGTTAAATATTTGGGTGTCATTCTTGACTCCAAATTAAACTGGTCTGATCACATCGAATTCAGAATCAAAAAAGCATGCATGGCCTTCGGACAATGCCGACGTGCAATCGGAAAAAACTGGGGACTCAAACCCAAACATATTCACTGGATTTACTCCACAATAGTAAGACCAATTCTGGCATATGGGTGTCTAGTGTGGTGGCAAAAAGGAGAAGTTGCAACAGTTCGGACTAAACTAAATCACCTTCAAAGAATGTGTCTTTTGGGGATGTCCGGATCGTTCACTACAACTCCTACTGCAGCACTAGAGGCTCTGTTTTCTATCAAACCTCTACACTTGTTCCTAAAACAGGAAGCCTTCTCATGTGCTTTTCGTCTACAGGCAGTTGGTCTCTGGCTGTCAGGAAATATCGAAAGATCATCGAGTCATACAAATGTGTGGCCTGAATTAGTTAGATTAAACAAGTTTAATCTAGCGCCAAACGATTTAACACTCTCGAGTAGTTTTCCCTACATGGGGTTTAAAGTCAAATTTCCTTCTCCTCAAGAATGGTTATCAGGTTTCGTAGAGGACCAAATGTCCTCTCATATTGTATTCTATACTGACGGCTCATTATCAAACGGCCGTGCAGGTGCAGGAATTTACTGTCACGAGTTGAACATAGAATATGCTCAACCTCTAGGAAAATATTGTACAGTGTTTCAGGCTGAGCTATATGCTATTATGTATGGAGTGCAAATTGCACTTCAAAAGAAGATTATGTTCAGAACAATTTATTTCTGTTCAGATAGCCAAGCAGCTATCAAATCACTCAGTGCTTCCAGTTCTAGATCAAAACTGGTAATCGCATGCCGGAAAGCAATCGAAGAACTTGCTGAAGGCAATGGATTAAACCTTCTATGGGTACCCGGACATAAGGGAATTTTTGGAAACGAATGCGCCGACGAACTCGCTAGAGCTGGGTCGGAAAAGGAATTTTACGGACCAGAGCCGGCTGTCCCAATATCACCATGTTGGTTCAGAAACCAAATTCAAACTTGGTCCTCTAACCAGCATGAACGATACTGGGAAGAGTTGGACACTTGTCGTCAAACTAAATTATTTTTAGAAAAACCATCTCCAATCATATCGAGTTACTTATTAACTTTAAATAAATTTCATTGCAGCATCTTGATCAGAGCACTCTCCGGTCATTGTAAACTCAACTATCACATGCACAACATTCAGCGTGCTGAATCTCCAGTATGTGGTAGTTGTGAATCAGATGTGGAAGATCCCTTCCATCTTATATGTAACTGTCCCTCATTCGCCAGACTACGTTTCCGTACTCTGGGATCTTACGCCTTAAGCGAATCTGAGTTTAAGAAATTAAACTTAAAAAACATTCTATCATTCCTTACCGAATGTAGAAAAGAGCTTTAATGCTAATAATCCCTAGTGGAAAGGCTTTATGCCATCTTAAATAGATTGAATTTATTTCTTCCTTTTATAGGTTTTTCAGGTTTCTCAGGTAAATGATGAAATCTTGGATAAAAAAAGGCTAAGCACAATTTTCCCGTATGTTTGGATAACGTGCCGCTATTAAGCCTACCCCCATTCTGATACCTATTTGCTTTTCAAAAATATAAATTTTGAAGAAATCGGTTGAGAAACAAGAAAGTTTTAGCGAAAACAGTGTAAACCGTCATTTGACCGCTCGCGGTATGAATAGGTATACTACATGCGTTATTCGAAAACCACAACACTTAGAAAAATTTTAAAAACGCAAAAATACTTGCATTTTGAATATAAAAATAGTCCTATCGTTAAATTTGCGAAAAAAAAAATTATATAAGGTGTAATCATCATTCAAAGTTCAAAAACCGTCATTTGACCGCCTGCGGTACGTTTAGTGTTAAACCAAAAGTGATTATTAAAATATTGTATTTTTAAATAACTTCATCATGTTGATGTGTCACGATTCTACAAATTTCCATATTTTCTTTCTTCCAGAAGCCAACTATCCATCTGCTCCGAGCCACCGCTGATGGCTCCCCGCAACCTATCGTGTCAATCGAGCTTAGAACCGTGTGTGCCCGAGGAGGACAGTCCAGATTTGGAACATCCGGAGGAAGCAGCACAATCCAAAGCCATAACAGGTGCCAATGACTCTCTCCCGTCAAGACCCGATTCATTGGTCCTTGGCAGCGGTACAAGCAAAGGTGCTACTCATCATCAGCAAAAGTCAACACAATCGGACCGAACTCCAAACTCCTCCGGGGCGACGGCCAAGTTTCTTTACCGCAGCAATTCGACGAAAAGTTTTCGCAAACCGAAGCCTAAAATTAAGAGCAAGAAATTGAGCAACGAATTCGATCAGATTTACGTGATTAGCAGCAACGAGTCGTCGGCGGGACAACAACAGCTGAAGGGGTGTGGGCAGTCGGGGTCAGGTCGTTATCCGAACTTCTACCACACCGGCGATGACGAGTTTTACGATTCTATCGAAGTGATACACGAACGACGCAGTAAAAACTTTAGCAAATTCAGTGCCGCCAACACTCCTACCGGGGAACAACGGGCTGATGAGCTGGCTCAGGAGGGTGGTGCAGGGGATCAATTCAAATTGCAACCGCAAACAGCGAAGCGACCGGATGGGGGAGGTGGGGTAGAAGGTCCTTCGATGAAAACGACTAAAGTCAGTGCCGATGAGCTCTGTCCGGTCGGTGAGAGTTTGGGGTCGAACAAATTTAGCGTGGTGGCCGACATTTCGCCGATGATGGCGCTGTCGAATTTTCCGGCTAGTCCGGAAAAGTTACTGCAGCAACCAGAAATAGCGGCTACCAAAACGCTCGCAATCGGGAGCAGTGGGGAGGGTGGCACCGATCTCGAGGAAGACGAGGAACCAGCAAAGTCGGCAGATCACAACAATAGTAGCTCTATCCAGCGCTACGATACGGTTATATATAATGCAGCTGCGAGCAGCGTAGAAAGCGAAGATAGCAATCCCATGGTGAATCCGCTGGCGGAGAAAATGGGAAGCAGACTCAACAGCAAAGGCAGTGCTGAGGGTGCAGGGAGTGATGAAAGTGCACTGCTGCCGCTGATGGAACATCCCGGTTAGTGAGCATGATAAGACAAATAGTAACTTAGGATGACGGTGGCTATGAGCGAGAATAATTTAGGACTAACTGAGGGTGTCAATATAGCTTGTAGAAAATGGGTTCAAAGTGCCACCAAAGTTCTAAATGGAGTCAACTCAATTTGGTATGATGAGTTGCTTCTCGAATAGCGTAGGAGTTCATGATGAATTGCGTTTCGTTTGTGTTTCAAGGGAATGCGTGATCGTGTTATCTTACTGATGAGTTGTTTGAAAAAATATTGATCTAATTACCTCTTGTTAATAACCTCAAAATGCTTGTCGAAGGTCGGTTTTCCAACGATGTCCATTTGAATAAAATTTTGAAATTTAAATCTTTCGATAGCGTTAATGGGAAGAAGCATTGACATCCTTAATAAGTTTTTTGAAACTCGGACTATATTTTTGGTTAATTAGTTTTAAAAAACTTTAGAAAAAATTTTTAATTGCAAAATATGTTTTTTAACTTTTTTTTTATTATCTCTTAGCTA
Source organism: Uranotaenia lowii (assembly GCF_029784155.1). Lineage (NCBI taxonomy): Eukaryota > Metazoa > Arthropoda > Insecta > Diptera > Culicidae > Uranotaenia > Uranotaenia lowii. The sequence goes on from NC_073693.1 coordinate 111,862,207, forward strand.
GTAAGTATTTATTACAGATCAAAATGCAGGATATATTGATCTACCTAGTAACAACATGTAATAGGTTTCTATTGTGCAAGGGGAAGTCTTATGGATATTTTTGTTTTCACCAAACCAAAACTTTCAGCTCGGCTTATTCTAAAAGGCTTGATCCTGAAAGGTTTTTTTAAAATAAGTATTGACAAAAATGTCGGAAAATTGGTTCACCTACGGCAGAATCCGGTCTTATTTAACTCAGTATTCCACATTGCACAGCTTTACTCGGGCTTGCGTTAATATTTAGTTAAAATTCAAAACAACTCCGGATCGACCATGAATCTAATTTTTTGTGGAAAACTGCTCAGTTTTCGCCAAATTTTTTTCACATTTTTATGCAAAATTAATTATCTTAAATCAAGTATTGCCTAATTTTGATTTTGGGATCAAATCATTTTGAGCTATTGCCATCAAAACAATAAAAAAAATAAAATGGTGTGAAGTTAAATTAAAATGAAGCTGATGTGTTTTGTAAAAAAATAAAAGCATGCAATCGTATTGCTAGCATTTGAAAGTGATTTTATCAAACTTATGGATTAAAAACACCATACGCAAAAAACGGATTACAATTTTGGCGCCATCTGAAAAACTGCTGGACCGATTTTCATGACCAATATCACTTTGTTATCATGCTTTGTTATTATTATGTTAGAAGGCATCGAAAAATTGAAAATAAATCCAAAATTGTTCGATAATTATGTTTGTTTTGAACTAAAACTCCGTTAAATGTAAAAATTATTCCTAAAGCTCTCTGCAGCTATATAGATTTGCATACAGCGATACACAGATGTTAGTGATTTGATTTTTTCGGGTGCTCAGGGGTGCCAAGTGCATTGATATTTGGAAAATTATTACATTGGCCCTTATTCTGCGCCGCGCGTGACGTGATGATTGTCACCTCACCTCGGAGTCACCGTGAGATTTGTCACCTTATTCCCGTAGTCGATATGGGTAAAGTGACAGAGGTTCATTCTAGGTGAGTTGCCGAATGAACACATCTGTCAAAATGGTGAAATTTGTTCGCTCTTGATGTGTTTTTGCTTACGGTTCGAATTTTCAGAAGCAAATTTCTAAATAAACTGTTATGGTTTCGGTTCGTTGGAAACTACAATCCGGTTTAAAGTAGGTAGCAAACTTGTCAAGACAAAAACATTAATAATCTGTGCTACCGAATTGGAAATATCGGTCGTCTAAACTCTGCAAGGAACATCCAGAAAAAAAATCAACAGCTGCTGTCCCAACCAGTTTGTGCGATAAGTATATTCGATTACGCCAACCGTAATTCAGGTAAGTTAAGAATAATTCTGTTCTGGTTTGGCAAATCTATCTTTTTGTTTTGCTTTTCAGGTGGTGTAATTTAGCGATCCGGCCAAAGGTGCCGGAGATGTAAGCCCGAAATCAGTCTTCCGGAACGATTATTACGCTGGAGAGGAATACCAGTAACATGGTAGTTCGTATGGTAAAATATCACGGCAGATTTCCTGAAGACGGATTGAAAAACATGTCCGCAAAGCTAAGGAGTTTCTCAAGAAAGGACCAAACACGAATAAAAATAAAAGCTGCCGCCCAGATCGACTAATGCATCGTAGTATGGATTTTAACATCGGCACGAAATTTAAACACATTTTTTCGCCAACTGAGAACAAATTTTTATGCTCGAGAAATATTGAAATTAAAAACACCTCGTAAAACGATTTCTTTTGTCATGTCGTTACCTTCGGCACCCCACGCAAGCCGGAACATTTCACACCAACATCCGGAAATGTACAATTGCCACGGAAACCCGTAAGTACAGTGAAGGAACTTAAGAGCAACATTAACAACAATTTAAAAGTGTTCAACTTTCAGCTGGAAACTGCACCGAGCAGCAGCGGAAATCTTCCACAACCGGAGAATGATAGAGGGTTTCCAATATGCCGCCCTGCGAATTAACTGCACATGATGCTGGATGAATCAAACGCTTCTTATCGTACTGGACTTGAAAAGTGGCAGCTGTCTGAAATTTGCAACAGGCAAACCGGGAAGCAAACTGAATTTTTGATTATCTTTACCGGCTACCTTAAAGTCATATTATGCACCAAATCCCTATTTGTAAAATGTACAAATAAATTATTTTTAAGGTACAAACTAATTGCAATTATATTTGACCGTTTAATACGCCGTACTGACTCATTTTAGGAATTATTTCGAAATACTCTGAATCAGATTTCTAATTTCATATTTTCCCCTTAAATCTTTTTAAAAGCTTCAACAAACTACATATAACAATTTTAAAATCGTTTCAATTTTATGCAATTGTTCTTGCTTGCCCCACTGTATACAAATTTTTGGTTAAATTTTCGCCAAGTCGGTACCTGAATCGGTACCGACAATTGTCACCTAAAATCGTCACCCGAATGCGACGATTCTCACCCACGGTGACTACGAGAATATGGTAAGAACTCACAAAGTTCATTCGAAGTGACAATCCTCACCTAAACCGACTACTGGAATAGAGTGACTTGGGTGACTCTACTATCGTCACGTCACTCGAGGCGCAGAATAAGGACCATTATAATTAGTTTAAAACAAGCAAATGTTAATTCTATTAATTCTATTAACACACCTGGTGAGGCCGCCAAAAAATTAAATTTTAGGTTTTGGCTGAGACCAATTTTTCGCCAATACTATCGTCCGTATCTACTCCTAAAGAGTGGTTTTCTGCATCATTTTGACTTATTTATATTCGTTTCACTATTCAAACGATGGCCTGGCGAGAAATGAAGTCAAATAAGTCACTTTTTGTATTTAAGAACAAAAATTCTCCCAGAGTACCGGAACAAAGGTCCATCGAAACATACTGGGCTATTTTGATGCAGGCGTTCAGTGAGAATCTCAAAGAGACCAATCTTGCGAAATAAATGGCAAAAAAGTGGGTTTCTGTAAAGCTAAAAAGCTGCTTTCAGATGTTGCGTTATTTTTTAGGTAGAGTTGGGCCCAATGAACGATTGTACAAATATGATATTGAACTGAATAAAACAAGTATACCAAAATATCACAAATGAATGATACTTTATTGTCTGAATGTTTAAAAGAATTGGTCTAATAGGTATTTTTTGCAGCGCTTTTACTGTGATGAAATCTGATGTGGGACACCCTTTATTCAATTATTTTAATTTGTAAGTCTCTCTATTTCAATTCTGATTTTTTTGTGTTCTTAAAACTTAATTTTCTTAATCTTTATCATTAACAAGAAAAACATTAATTTTACCTTGGCAAATCAAGGGCGTTCAAACCATATTTTACAATTCAAAAAATTGTTTGCGAGTTTATTTCGCTGAAACAAATTTACCAAATTTGAGTTTTGGGTTTAGATTTTTTTTAAATTGTGAAAAAATCCGGGCAAAATCTGAGTTTAGATATCTGGGAAACCAGACTGTTCCAGCCAATTTCAAATATATTTTTTCTGAAAATTGGGTTAAGCCTGGTAGAAACCAGGCAATATGGAACGCTTATTTTAAAGCAAACAATATTTTTATTTAGGGTGACAAAATACACAGAGCTTGAAATTGAAAACTAAAAAATCTGCACTTTATTTTTATAGGTCTGTTTTTATCAATTTTCAAGAGACTAAATTTTCCAATCTATATTGTGTCAGTATAAACTTTCAATGATGAATTGAACATGTTGTATTATAAATATGTATGTGAACTTCAAAAAAGAAATTTATAGCTTTTTTGATTATGATGACTGGAAGAATTTTGTCTCTAACTTGAATCATTTACACACTTGAAACAAAATTAATTAAATATATACGTCCTTCTTTTGACCAAAATAAACTCAATCATCAACTTGGATAGGGGACTTATTTTGAACCATCATGTCTATCTCTCTTATAATGCAACTCATCATGAAAAACGTTAACAAATGTAGCTGATGCTCGGGCACTAAATATGTTGCAAAAAAATATTCATGATTATTTGTTTTATAGGAAAGCTAGACAAGGTGGTCAAAAATTAGTCCACTGGTCCAAAATAAGTCCGTTACGCTGTATTTTAATTTAAAAAAAAATGTTTCTACTAAATTCTCTTAGGGAACGTCCATAAATGACGTAGCTTTTTTTTCGAATTTTTATACCATTCCCCTCCCCCCTCGTAGCATTTCATCACAAAGTCATAGACCCCCCCTAGATAATAACGTAGCTTTAATAAGCCCCCCCCCCCACTTTTAAAAATCAATATTTAATTTAGAATAATACAAAAAATAACAAAAAAGGGAAAGAACTTATAAATGGAAGTTTAAAAAAGCATATCAATCAGTCAAAAAAAATCAAGCTACCTTTCAACAAACAGGATAGCTAGTAAGTATTCAATGAGTTGCGTCGGTCCAAATTATCTCCATTCTGGATTCCAATGAAATCGTTGGGCAGCTTTCCTCCATCGTCTGTTCGGCTGGAATAATTGCATCTGCGATGTCGGCTGCCTCCACCCACTCTCTATCGTCCTCCGGAGTGATGACCAGCACTTCGTGTCCTCTTTTGCCTACAATTCGCTTTGGACGAATCTATCTATCCGAGGCTGGGGCCTTGTGGATTTTGCTATGCTCCTTTTGGAGAACATTTGAAGCAAAATATAAATTGCATTACTTGCATGTACGCTCTTTGATACGCTTGAAAACAGTCGGGCAGTAGGAGTCAAAAGCTACATGTTCAGACTGGATTGAATTAGGCATAATTTTGCTCAATTTTGATTTTTTTTTCGATATTTAATCAAAGCTACGTAGCTTTACTTGAACCCCTACCCCCCCCCCCCCCTCTCGTCACACATCGTCACACAAAGTTAAACTCCCCCCCCCCTCCCCCTCAAATGCTACGTCATTTATGGATATTCCCTTAACCTTCCAAAGCCGTTCGATAAATATCCGTTTCTGAAAAATTTGAGTTGTAGTTTGATTTCGTTCTCCTGGCTGTAAATGTTAACCGATTTTGATGTTATTATATTCATTGTGTAGGTAATTTATTTTTATAACCCAACATTTCAAAAATAAGTCGATATGTATAACTAGTTTATCAAAAACTGGTTCAGAAAGTAAAAAGTCCGAAAAATCAATTTCTTTTTAAAATACCGTAATCCGGGGTAATATTGTTCACTTTTTCAATATTTTTCGATTATTTTTCCTTTTTATGGGAATGTGGCAAGTTTCATATTTTTTAAACCAGTACTGGACTCCTATGAACGTAAAACATGTTTGCAGAAATTTATTTGACAACTTTAAATTTGATTTAAAATCGATTTCGTCGCTGTTCAGGAATTGATGCTTTGAGGTTACATTGATCAGTCTCCATTTTGATGGTTTTAACGAGTTTTATTGATCACTAGCTGACCCGTTGTGCTTTGCTACACCTTCCGGAAATAAATGTAATTTGTAAAAATTTATTCAAATGTAGATTTTAGAGAGCATTTTTTTAAATCAAACCTCATCATACTTCAGAACCAACAACTTTGAAATGAGAGCTGCAGCTGCAGTTCTGAATTGCAATTCAAAGATGGTATATATTATTTATTGAAACTTGATCTCTAAACTCTTTTTTCAAGATCTGAAATTTGTACTCTGTACCCAAAAAAACTTTTTAAAATTTGGTCCCTTCTTTGAAAAGCTCTTTATCTTAAATTTACATGGGAGCTCTCCCATCTTTTTCAATTTTGTCCCCCACTGCTTGAAGAAGGTAGGCAAATTTAACCGGCTCGATACCCAAACAGCACTTATCATGGTAATGAAAAATATTTTAAATTAGTTATGTTTTAAATACAGTGCAAATTTCTTTTTTTTTTTAAATAAATTTACTACAGTAAACATATAAATATTTAAAAAAAATACCAGTTGCATCACTAAATAAGTTCTCAGCGTTTTTTTTTTATTTTCTCTTTGAAAGTCAAATATTCAAAAATGTTGGCAAAAACAAATTTCTAAGTTTACATTTGTCTCGTATATTGGGGCAAGTGTCAATGCAAAGCTTATTTACAGATGCGTCAGAGTAATGGCTTTAAAATGGATTTAATACGAATTCCTGTTTTTTGTTCTATCAAGTTTCACTGATCGATCTGCAGTATTCCTGCAATATAAATTTATGTTGGTTACTCCACTTTAAACGAATGCTGTTCAATATCCGCTGCACTTTCAACATTCGGAATACCCCTTCTGGTCTTTCCAACATATTGAATCATTTTGAAAATGAATTTCTTAAAAGTTCGACGTTTGCCCTTGCCCCACCGTGTAAGTTGACAGAAGGGAATATTGTTTTTAACACTTTAAGGGTAAACTAAAAATTTCTTTTAAAAATTTTGCGTCCAGTTGAATATCAGTTCTAACTAAAGTCTCGCTTTTCAAAAACGAAGCGGATCAAAAGTCTCTTTTATGCAGCCATGTAACACAAAAACACTTTTCATGTTAAGTACGTACTTAAATTGGTATGTAAGCAAAAAGTACGATGGTTTTTTCAGAATTATTTAAAATAAAAAGCTCCCATTTTCATTTCTAGATTCGTTTCAGCTGTGTATTTGGGCCGAAGTAACAATTTCTAGAAGAAAACATAATTTTTAATTTTTTTTAACAGAAAAAGTTGAACGTTTGAACATGTTCTGATGTTCCTTGAATGAAAAGTCGAATGCTGCCTACATTAACACGAACTAAATATTGAAGTATTTTTGCAAATCTTTCAATTGGTTTTGATTCGATTGATAAAATATCAATCCGTGTCACATCTAGGCGTCATTTATTACCACGTGCTGTGTACAAATCAAATAAGCAAGAAAAAAACACATCTAGGTTGCATATCGCCCCCACGTGTTTGAGAAACAGGCGCCTTATTGTTAAATTTTCCAGCAATCAATAAATAGTGTGCTTTGGTTACTATCCTCTTGCGACGACGTTTGTTCGCCCATGGAGACGAAAAACAAACCCCTCAAAGAAAATATGCTTGGTTGAGAAATACGCGCCAAAATATTCCTACTGATCAGTATGCTATGCCTGGGCTACTTTCCTTTGGCTCGCGACGCCTCGACCATAGAGACGAAAAACAAACCGCCCAAAGGAAAAAAAAATCTCAAGAAAATGGATGTCATGACTTTAATTTGTTTCGAAAAACTACAAATTTTGTATGGAAGCCCCCCTTCCCTTAAGTCGGATGGAGTTTTGACTATTACAGAAACCATCCCCGGCATCAAAAACCCTCAGATGCCAATTTTGACGATGATCGGTTCAGTAGTTTCCGAGTCTATAGGGAACAGACAGACAGACAAACATTCATTTTTATATATATAGATAAAGGATACAAAAAAGCTTAATCATTGTTAACAAACTCTAATTTATCAATTTTACCTAAAAACAGTTTTCAAAAATTTGAACTATAAGCAAAGTTATTGATGATAATGTGGAAAAATTTATTGATGGTCAATGTAACCCCAGTGATCAAAGTTTCCCCGTTTTACGGTACTCATAACTCCTGACAGATTTTCTGTTTTAAGTGTTTAATTGATGTTTGTAATCGTCAAGAATCCATCTATCCGACTATGTATTGTTATATGTTGGGATCCAATGAAAGTTTTGACCACTATCTAAGATCCCTCGGTAGAAAAAATCTTACTTTAAAAAATCGACATCCAATTTTGACTTTGCTTAGCTGTGTTTCATTTCCCAATGAATCGATTTTCAAAACTCTTATTTTAACTTTTTGTCGTTAATTTGATCATTATTTTCATAGAACATACTTGGTTTATCAAAACTCCCAGTTCTTCAGTATATTGCAATGATGATGTGCGCTTCGAGTCTTATTGAACCGAACAGCTTTGGTGGGTTAAATTCAATAGTTTAAATTTTGGTTTAGTTCCAAATTTTAACTCGTATTTTTTCTGGTGTTTCGAAAATATTGATTTGTAAACTAGACTGCTAAAAATTTATTCCCAAGCAAATTTTTAATTCAGAGTAAGGATCATCATTTTGAATAATTTATTAATAACTTAACCAATTCCAATACGTAGGTATGTAGCTCATTGGCTCCGGCGTTCAGAACTTGTTAAATTATGAGTTTTCTTTCTTTTTTTGTTTACTTGATATATTCCTTCTGATGCATATTGCACAGAAAGCTTGACACCTGATCCCCGAATGTCCTGATACTTTGAATTACTTCGATATCAATTCGCCAAAGCCGACCACACTTTACAGTAAGAGTCCGAGAATTCCACCGACCCAATGAAAAAAAAATTTTGTTCACTAATTTTCGCCCCATCACGACATCAAAGGCAACCTGGATCATTTCAAAATATGCAAAGGTGATTGGTAGGCAATATCGACGCTAAATGGCAATGTAATCATTTTGCGAAAAATCAATTGATTTTTCTCTCAAATATCTCGCTCGACTGTTTGTCTGTGACTTAACCATTGATATGAATTTTCGATACATTTTTTTCAAGTCAACTGCTTTAGAAATCAATTTTCTTATTTATTCTGCATTTTTGTATTGATTATATTTCTAGCTGAATTCGAGTGAGTGAGAGATCACCATCAGGATCAGCATCGTTATCGACCTCAGGATCAAATTTAGAATAAGAATCAGGGTCAGCATAAGTATTAAAATGCTTAGGAATATAATTGAGATTGGGAGCTAGGATCAGAAAAAGAATCGGGATAAAAATCTGAATCATGTTCCGAAACAGGATCAAGGTCAAGGTCAGGTCAGGTCAAGCTCATGATCAGAATCCGTAATCTTATCATTATCTCCATTCTGATCTTTTTTTGGTTGATAATGTTGTTCAACTAAGGAAGTTTAAAAAAAATAAAGTTCAAGAAGTTGTGTACAAGCCAAAACCGGAAGTTTAAAGTGTGATCAAAGTACTGGATGTGTTAACCGAACCTTCGCAATCACTTGATTTCTCAAATTTACGTTTTCCGTTCTTTATTTTTGCTCTCGACCGGGAATAGATTTCTGTCCAACTTTTCGCACCAAAATAAGAATCAAGAATGATCACAGTAACCCATTCATCGACCGATCTCATCAGTTCATCCGCTCACACATTCATTCAGTTAATTAACACTCACACACCACTCATATTACACACTTCAATCGCCTGATCAAGTAGCTTTACTTTTTAACCCAGTTTACGCTGTTTTCTGGAATCAATCAACTATGTTAGATATATCACTATCTGTGTTATCTTCAAACGAATATAGCAGAGAATTTTATCAAGGTATTTATGTAAGTATCTGATACTTATACTATATTTTACTCAATTATTAAACATAAATCTTTTCTCTAGTTCATACCTACCACACTGGAATTTACTGCAAAATCTCGAAAGTGTTCGAGCTTGATTGAGTGAATTTATTTATAAAATACAAAAATAAAAAGAAATAAGTTCAAAATTGAACCATCCCTTGCTGCGTGAACCATCCCTTGCTGCGAGAGTTTCAAAACTTTCGCAGTTCGGGAATACAAATGTTTGCTAAGAAAATCGAAGGCTATTTTAAGTATTCCTCTCATGTCAAATTTGAATTCTTATGGATACTCTTAGCTCTCTATGCTCATAAATTGTAGAAAATTTGTTTTAGCTTTTCGATGTCGATAAAAAGGGGGTACCTTAAAAATTATTTCTTAGTACACGCCTGAGCCTTTTGAGTTGCCAAAATCGAACGGTTTTTTCATCAACTTTTTTGCCACTTGTTTTTATTATCATTTAAACAATTTCGGTAAATTTTTTCGGTAAAAAAAATATTTTTGTAGTTATAAACATTTAAGAACATAAAAACATATTCACGGTGTTTGTCCAAATTATATTGGTCTTTTCACAGCGGAAAATGTCGTTTCAAAATACCGTTCGATTTTGGCACATGTGCAAAAATCGGATGTTGCCAAAATCGAATGTTGCCAAAAACGAACGGGGTTTGTACATTCAAAAAGTAGGTAGGAGAACTTGGGGTAAGCCTGGCTTCCTAAAGAAAATAATCATTTGGCAAGAACTGAAAGCATTTTTATTATATTTCCTTCACAGAATCGTTGGTAAGGTTGTCTTGAATAAGATATTTACGTTGTCAATGATTTCGTACCATTTTTTTAAAAGTATATTACCTATTAAAATATAAAAACAGTGGCAAAAACAGTGTTCATAACCGCTCAATGAAAGATATTATTATTCTGTACAATGCAGATAAGTATTGCAGTTATCAGTTTACCAATTCCGGAAATTTTACCGAAACAAAAAGAAATATCGAATTAAGAAACTAGATATTATGTATACCTATCACCCGACCATGTCCAGGGTTTAAGCAGCTTTTTTTTAAAGAATTTTATGGATGCCTGTCCTTTATACATGGAATTTTAAGTGTCTTTTTAAGACATAAACACATGGAATGGCCAGTTTTCTGACTATAGAGGTGGACGCTAGCCTCAGGAGACAAATTGTAACGTAACATGCCCAAGTAACAATTTTAGCTTTATTATGGTCAGCAAAATGTCGTTTGGACCATAGCATTAATCTTCATAAAAAGCTAAAGTACATTCATGACCATTGACCTGACCAATGACCGACCATTCATTAGAATGCGCCATACCATCAGCCATCTTCCCAACTTAGCTATATTTTGAGAATACTTAGTCTTACTTTAAGATTCAAACTAAAGTTTTAAAGTTCAACTTTTAAATTTTCCAGTTGATTTTAGTAAATATCATTATACTGTTAAGAGTAGCTTCATGCTTCAACGTGTGGAATAAAGTCATTAAAGCATAGAAATTGGTTCCGAATCCGATTTGATAACAGCCTTTATACCATTAGGTATGTAAACTATTAATAGAATCTGAAAGGACCCGTACACACAAAAATGAAGATACCATCAAGATACATATACCTTCTAGGTGGCAATAATGGCTCTGGTCCTGCTGCCAAGCCCTCACAGGTCAGGCCAAGCACTAGGAAACCAACCGGATGTTAATGGAAGTTATAAAAGTAAACGATCTTGTGAATGGAAAACCAATGTCGAAGCAAACGAAGGGTGGGTCCGGAACAAAGTTCCTAACCTGCCGGTGTTGTTGCCATAAAAATTCATTTATCACGTGTTTCATTGAAAAACAAACGATGGGCGATGGCCAAAGGATATTCGTTAAGGGAAGCGAGCGACAAATGCAGGCTAGCAAGCTAGCTGGTGAGCAAATAGATAAATATTTGAATCGATGTTTTCATTAGAATTGTTGGTTCCCATCCTGCTGCTACTAGGGGAAAAGTTCATATAACGCCCCATGTGGCTAATACGCGCCACCCTTGTTTTGAAGAATCTGAAGCATTTTAAGCCTGCAAAATATTACCAATTTGTTCTAAATGCTGTGATTGGTCATGGCAAGTATGAATTTTTCCTTAAAATGCTCCTGTGTCGTGATAATTTCACAATTTAGGTTTTTCTTCATTTCGATCTAAATTTTAAAACACTTTCAATAAGGTGTCAACAAGCAGAGAAAACCGAATAAGACAATATTTTCTGACACATCGATAGAGGAGAATCTAAACTACGATTTAATGCTAAAAAATTATACCGAACTCGCTATGGTATGCTTTTTATGGGTATGTTATATCACGGCCCATGCGCTCGTTATAACGCACCAATCGTAGTAGGCTGAAAATAGCATTAATTTTTCAAAAAGGCCAATTTTCATTGAAAATGAACAAAAAGTCGAAAACCTTATTTTGAGCGTTATTTCAGCCCAAAAAATCTACTTTTATTTTTTTTTTTTTTAAATTTTGATTAGTCCATTTTGATTTTATTTCCATTCAAAGTGTCTGTAAGTATTGGTGTGTTTTCGGTCTTCGGCTGCTTTCGGGTGGGTTCGGCTGCTAGGCGCGTATTGAATACACGGCGGCGCGTATTTGCAACACAGTTTTGTTCTGTGGCTTTGAATAAGGTTTTAAAAAATCAAGTTTTTGAAGCAACTATAGCTATTTGAGTAATAAAAAATCATAGGCATTTGTAGAAAACAATTTTCTTCAACGATTGCACCCATTTTTAACACAATTTATACGTGGAATACATAGAAAATCAGCGATTCGCTTAGGTGGCGCATAATAGGGCATGTTCCCCTACCTACGTCAAATGATGATGGTAGCTTCCAATTTTCCATTCCTTTAACCAAAGGGCAGCGAGCAAAAGGTACGTAGGAAGCTCAAAGAAAAGACTCATAAAGGGTTTTCCAGGAAGCGGCACAGGAGAGTGAGTGAGCAGGTCATCGACTGAAAAAAGAGAAGACAAAAAAACGCTGTTTGTATAGGGTGTTGAGTACAATTTTCCTTTTTTATGCAGCATGATTGTGTGATGTAAGAAGTGACTGACAATTCTGGGTGTCAGAGGTGATTGATTGTTTTGTATGCTCAGAAGGAAATGAAGAGTAAAAAAAATCCACGCTCGATGAAGTGTGGAGTAACAGGGTTTGCCAGTAGTAGTTGATTGAAACAAATATTAGCACTAATGTGAGTAACGTAGATTGGTTAGTTTGACGAAATCCCGACCGTAGTAGATCTTTTTGAGTGTCTACCCACTTTACATCTGACGACGAGTCCGACGAATGCTGACGACACATATTTATATTTGTTCGAAGAAATCATATACTCAAACTATATACCAGGAACAAAAAGTACATGAAACCGGAAATGGAACTCAACTGATGTTGAATTTAGCAGCAGCACGTTTGGACTGCGTATCGAGTAAGTGTTAAATTAGCATTTGAACAAAACAAACCAAAAGCTCTAGCCTGTTTAATCGATATTATATACATATATTTGATTGTTATTACTATTTAGGCGTCAAGTGTCGTTTACGAAAAAGAAGTGCTATACACGTTCACAGGCCAAAAATGGCGGAAAACGGAAAGCAAAACTAATTAACAAAAGAAAAAGTCTTGTACACACTCACTCACTCACTTACAAAAAAGAATCAAATTAACAAACAAGCAGCAATCATCATTCCATAACCACGTGTCTATTGTTGTCAAATTAATATGTGGGTGCTACCACTTTTGGAATCCAGTCCCATTTGGAAAGCAAAACCGATCCCAATTTATATACATACATACAAACCTAGAGTGCAACAAAAAGAGGGCGAAATAGAAACACGATATGGAAGAAAGAGCGCTCCCCCGTAACACAATAAATGTATTTTCCATGTAAATTGGTTGTTGGTTTTTCAATTCTTAGATATCACATGTTTCCCTAAAAATTGCTTACATGGTACCATTTCTCAGGGGAATCAAATCAAGAAACGAAATTAAATATAAATCAGTTTAAAACTATGGTAACCATAACTATAACTATAACTATAACTATAACTATAACTATAACTATAACTATAACTATAACTATAACTATAACTATAACTATAACTATAACTATAACTATAACTATAACTATAACTATAACTATAACTATAACTATAACTATAACTATAACTATAACTATAACTATAACTATAACTATAACTATAACTATAACTATAACTATAACTATAACTATAACTATAACTATAACTATAACTATAACTATAACTATAACTATAACTATAACTATAACTATAACTATAACTATAACTATAACTATAACTATAACTATAACTATAACTATAACTATAACTATAACTATAACTATAACTATAACTATAACTATAACTATAACTATAACTATAACTATAACTATAACTATAACTATAACTATAACTATAACTATAACTATAACTATAACTATAACTATAACTATAACTATAACTATAACTATAACTATAACTATAACTATAACTATAACTATAACTATAACTATAACTATAACTATAACTATAACTATAACTATAACTATAACTATAACTATAACTATAACTATAACTATAACTATAACTATAACTATAACTATAACTATAACTATAACTATAACTATAACTATAACTATAACTATAACTATAACTATAACTATAACTATAACTATAACTATAACTATAACTATAACTATAACTATAACTATAACTATAACTATAACTATAACTATAACTATAACTATAACTATAACTATAACTATAACTATAACTATAACTATAACTATAACTATAACTATAACTATAACTATAACTATAACTATAACTATAACTATAACTATAACTATAACTATAACTATAACTATAACTATAACTATAACTATAACTATAACTATAACTATAACTATAACTATAACTATAACTATAACTATAACTATAACTATAACTATAACTATAACTATAAATACAGTGAGCGAAATAAGAATGTGTTTTGCTTGTTAAAATATGAATGATTGAAAATAAAGAAAATTTTCTTCTACAATTTGTTTTGAATTGTTAAACCGATAAATCAAGCATAAGTTTACTTTTTTCGGACGTAGCAATTGGCATTGGGGATCAAAAATATGAAAAAAGGGTGCAAAATAACAATTGTACCACTTGTGTTTTTTCAACAAAAACAAGATTATTTCTAAAAATTTACGGTGTAAAAGTGAATATTGATGCTTCTACAAATTATTTGAATAGATAAATGCGTTTTAGGGAGTTTTATAGAATTCCAAAGGTTTGGCACCCCTTTTTCAATACTTTTGGCCCTCAACGTCAATTGCTACATCCATAAATAGTAAACTTATGCTTGATTTATCAGTTGAATAATTCAAAACAAATTGTAGAAGAAAATTTTGGTGATTTTCAATCATTCATATTTTAACAAGCAAAACGCTTAGTGGTACTCTTCTTATTTCGCTCACTGTATTGCGAGGATCCACGATGGCTCCAGAGAGTTATCTCAGGAGCCACTCTTTTTTTTAATTATATTCTGTAGCAGCTAGATAAATAATTAATAATAACTGATTTAGAATCATTAAGTTGATTGATATGCATTTATGCTGAGAATTTAGTAAATGCACACAAATAGGTAGAATTTTTAATAAATTTATTCAACAATTTTAGAAAGTCCAAATGAGGACACTGCTGATTTGTCTCGATAAAAATAGTGGTGCAAATGATATCAATTCTAAATCTTTCTCTTTTTCCTTGATTTTTTTCAATTAAGGTTAGGGGCCGTTCACTAATTACGTAAGCACGATTTTGGAAATTTTCAACCCTCCCTCCCCCCTTGGTAAGACATAGTAAGATTTTTCAAAACCCCCCCTCCCCCCCTAGTAAGATCTTACGTTTTTTTATTCTTTGAGAAATTGACACGTTTTTTTAAAATAGCTTGAAAATATTAAAAATGTGACCTACATGCTTCAAAGCAAAGCCCTTTTTAAGTAAAATTAAAAAACTGTTTTTAAAAAGCACAATTTATACAAAACAACAGATGAAATGTTATAAACGATAGAATTGTAGATACCGCCACACAATGTATCTACACAAAGTAGAAGGCCCGTGAGGAACAAAACGATGAAATGTGATGAAAAGTTTTTCAAATTAAATTTACCCTTCCGCTCATTTTCAACATCTTTTAACTTATTCTAATCTTCTATCCTTCTATAAACTTTCAATTCTTAAAATATTCTTTCTCAAAGAATATCAAATTTCACCGATATAGCCGATAAAATAATTTCAGACAATAAATTTACGGTGATTAACTCTCAATTTCAAAAATCATAAGAATCTTCAAAAATATATCATTCCATACTACTACAATTGGGGCAAAAATGTTTAACGACAATCACGTTGCCAACTAACCTAAAAGCTCAGACTCATTCAGCGGTAATCGATAAAGTTTTAGGATTTTTTTGGTAAATCGTTTGTTTAATTTAGAGTGTCTATCACAGAAAAACTGTCTAGAAATGCATTATTTAAAGCGCCTTATATTGATTTTTGAAGATTTTTTTCTGGTTGAAGTCATTTTCGAAACATGATGGATTCAAATCGTGGTGTAACAACGAGCCATTTTCCTTTTTGTTTCGACAAGCGACGATCTTTTTGCCTTTCTTTTAGAAAGGTATAGTTATCGGTCGATTTGGGAGATCATTAATTATGGGTCTTAGATATACCTTTATAGGTACCTATCGAATCAGCTCGACGAGTTCTGATGATGTCTGTGTATTTGTGTGTATTTGTGTGAATTTTTGTAAACTTTGTTCTCGACGTTTTTGTGAAACTGAGCAGTACAATAAAAATGATTTTTATCTTGAAAAATTTGATTTTTTTCTTCATCAACCTATAAAAGAAAGAAAAAAATACAAAATAGTTTGAAATTTTCTTTTTCATAGTAAATATCAAAAATCATCACTCCAAATAACGTGGCCATTTGGCTTGCTAGCCACAACCAGCAATCACTAAAATCAAGATGATCAAAACTATGTCGTCATAGACAAAGCGATGGGTGCGCTCGCTCTCAATTTCACAAGAGGGGGCGTCTTTTACAGAATGACATGTATGACACTTTTGATAAAACTAGTACATTAAAAAAAATCGGCGAACTTATCAACATTGCGATTTTAATTAAGTATCGAGTTTACAGTTTTAAACTTAAATAACATACCAGTTCAGCTTGAGGCCGAACCAGATCAAAAATACGAGATTGTAGTCCCGGTTTTCAAAAGTCCAATGATTAGTGATCATGACATCCGGAATGATTATCCTCTTCATAATTCATCAAATTGGAATGCACCAACGGGTCTAACATAGGGTGTTCACTCTCATACCGTAAACTACGAAAGCGACTGTTAGTCAAATTGAAACGAACCAAACAAATGCTATGATTTCTTTTTCATTTTTGTAACTTTGTCAGTTTTGAAAATTTTGTCATTTTGGTCAATTTTGTAAGTTTTATCAATTTGTTGCATCTCGTTTATTTGATCAATTTTTCCAATTTAGTGAATTTGGTCAGTTTTGTAATTTTTATCAATTTGGTAAATTTTATCATTTTTGTCAATTTTATGATAATGTTCAAGCATGACTCTATCAATGGAAAATGTTCAATTGGTTCTCAGTTTAGAAAATAAAATATCATTTTCGTCAAAATTGTCAAATTTTACAAAAAAGACAAAAATGATAGGGAAAGACAAAAATTACAAGGACAAAATTGACTGCATTTACCAAATTTGTCTCGTTGGCAAAACTGACAAAAATGATAAAATTTACAAAAATTCCAAAAATGACAAAATGAATGGATTGACACAAGTGACAACATTTACAAAATTGGCCAAATGGATCATACTAACAAAATGCCAGAAAATGATTAAATGAACAAATAGACAAAATGTTTAAAGCATTCATGAGATTTTTATTTGATTTTCAAAATTAATAAAAAAAAGTCATAATTTACACTTGAAAATTCGTCAATTTTATCAGTTTTATAAGTTTTATCGATTCTTGCAATTTTGTTACTGATGTCTATTTCCTAAATTTTGTCATTTATGTAATTTTTGTCTATTATGTCAATTTGTGATTTTTTTTAAAATGTTATCATTGTCTTCTTTCGCTATATTGTAAATTTTGTCAATATTGTAAATTTTATCAATATTGTAAACTTTGTCATTTGATATATTTTGTTAATTTGGTAAAATTTGTCAATTTTGTAATTTTGACAAGTTTTGTCATTTTTTGTTATTTGTGTCTTGTTATCAGATTTTATCATTTATGTCTTTTTTTTTAAATTTTGGCAACTAATCAACTTTGGTCAATATTATCAATTTTTCCGATTCTGACAATTTCGTCAGTTGTTTTAGTTTTGTCAATTATTTCTGTCAATTCTGAATTTTACGTCATATCTTAGCATTTTCCTTTTGGTAATTTTTGCCATATTAATCATTTCTGTCAAATGTATTTTTTATCATTTTTGTCATTTTATCAACTCGGTATATGGAATTTTGAATAATGCGAATGCACCAACATCACTATTTACATCAAACATATCATTGTTTTTTATAATTATTCGGAAACTTTATATCCTTCAAATAACTTTGTATAATCAAAATGTTGATTTTCGAACAAAATTTTTATGCCGGCTGATAAGTCCATTTGTTTATATTTGGCGCATCCGTCCTTTTCAAAATTCATTACCGAATTTTGATTTTGTTACAAAAACCACACAATTGTACTGCATAGGATTTTCGCTGCGAACGAAATACCAAGCAACATGAGGTGTGTAGAGGGGAAGAAAAAACAAGTCCGTAGGCTTAAAGCTCAAACGAGTAGCATTTGTTTGGTTCGTTTCAATTTGGTTCCACTCCACGAACGAAATTCTCTCAAGCCGTTCGTGCTCAGGAAATAGCTTCCTGACTTCCCCGAACGGCTTGAGAGAGGATGAGATGGTGTGCATCAGCCGCGCCGCGACGCCATGTCGTTTGCCCCTCCTCAATCTGTGCTTGAGAATATTGCGTTCGGCGAATGATGAGACTAAAGGCAGAAACACAATACAGCGTCGGTCGTCGCGTCACGTCAGCGGTCAACGCTGTCGATAAGTACTAAAACGCGGACGCGACGCACCCGACGATTTTTGCATCACAATTCAGCGTCAAGAGACTTCTTAGATGTCTCTTAACGCTGAATTGTGATGCAAAAATCGTCGGGTGCGTCGCGTCCGCGTTTTAGTACTTATCGACAGCGTTGACCGCTGACGTGACGCGACGACCGACGCTGTATTGTGTTTCTGCCTTAACAATCGCTTTCGTAGTTTACGGTATGAGAGTGAACACCCTATGTTAGACCCGTTAATGCATTCCGAGTTCAGTTTCATCTGTGCTACAGTTAAGACGTTCATTGGATTTGCTCTCGAATTCGAATCGAATTTCTCTCACCTGTTATAGATCGACACCCGTTTTATTCTCTCGTCATCTTGTGAAAATTTTCTTCATCTTCTGACCGCGTTAGTGTCAACACCGAATGGCGGAAGCATTTTCGCCATGGGGGGATCCTGCTGGCCCTTCCAGTAGGAACTCTAGAACCCTGCCAAGCTGGCTGGATCCTATGGACAAACACGGAGAGGTACAATACCTCAACCTCAAAGCAGCCAACGATCAAAAATTGACTTCGAATCCTTTCATCATTTCGAAATCAATCGATCAAATTGCCGGTCGCATCGAAGGAGTGAGCCCCGCCGATGGAGGTAAAACTTTTCTACTACGGGTCCGAAGCAAGCAGCAAGTTAATAAGCTGCTCAAAATGAACCAGCTTATTGACGGAACACCCGTTTTCGTGGAATCTCATCCTACTAAGAATACCTGCCAAAGTGTTGTATCGTGCCGCGAAATCGCCGACTTGAAAGAGGAAGACATCTGCGAGGCGCTGCAAGACCAGAAAGTTGTGAAAGTTTATCGTTTCACCCGAAAAATAGAAGGAAAAACCACCCCAACCAACACTCTAGTCTTGACCTTCTCCGGTACAGTACCACCAACGCACGTCTGGTTTGGCTACCTACGAGTAGCCACTAGACCATACTACCCCCGTCCCATGCAATGCCTATTGTGTGGAAAATTTGGTCATACCAAATCCAGATGCCCTAATCAGCCAATTTGTCCCAACTGTGGTGGAATTGACATCCACAAAAACTGCCCCAATCCACCACACTGCAACAACTGTCTTGGCCCTCATCCCACCACCAGCCGATCATGTTCCAAGTACCTTGAAGAACAAAGCATCATCCGTATTCGAATTGACCGCGGCCTTACCCATTCTGAGGCCATTAAAGAATACAAATCCCGAATCAATTCCCAATCAAACCTCCAAGCCCGTATCAACAACATTGCTTCAACCGAAAACAACCTTCAAATTAAAACTTTGGAAAAGCAAATCGCCGAACTGCTCAAGACCAACCAGGAACTCCAAGCCAAAATTGCAAAACTGGAAAACCAAATTTGCCGAGATACCGATGATTCTGACTCCACACTCACAGATACCAACAGCAACACATCGATGGACACAACCGACGACCCTCCCAGCAACACCTCCACCCCGAAACGCGGAAGAGGAATCGATTCTCCCGAATCGGTTTCGCCTATCAACAAAAAGACCAGAACTCCACCTAGCCATCCAGTTCCGAAACCAGTCATCCCCAACTTTGCCAGTAAGCCCAGGACCGTTCCAGATAAGGTAACAACATCTCCCATCCCCCTCTCAACCAATCGGTAAGTGTTTTTAACTCATTTTCTTCCCACTGCATTCAAATATTTAGTATTCCATATTTAGCTCTTATCTTTTGTCATGGCCACTAATAGTCATAATAGTTGCAATAGTCCTACCCATAAAAGCACAACCATTTTTGCCATTCAGTGGAACATCTTTGGTCTCAAAACTCGTCTACCCGAAATTCAACTCCTAGTTTCCAAATTTTCGCCAATCGCTATAGCCCTCCAAGAAACTCTAATTCCAGATGCCATTCACCCAAACATAATCAAAGGTTATCAGTTTTTATCAAACAAAAGTCCTTCCAATCCGTACAGCAGGGGCGTTGGCCTAGGAATTAAAAACGGTTTTCCATTTACACCAGTTACAATTCAATCCACCCTCAATGTTTTATGTGTAAGAATTGAAGCTCCAATCAAAATTTCTGTCGTTTCTCTCTATGCCTCACCCTCCCTCCCTTTCCAAGATTATACCAAAGGTATTGAAGACCTGATTTCACAAATTCCAACTCCGTTCATAATTCTTGGGGATTTTAATGCCCACTCAACTGAATGGGGAAGCAAAAACATCGACAGAAGGGGAATTTTTATCGGGGATTTCGCTCAAACCAACTATCTTAACATTCTAAACGATGGGTCACCTACCCGACTATGTCCACACACAGGCAATTCCTCCGCAATAGACCTTAGCTTAACATCTGGTTCCTTAGCATCCAAATTCAAATGGAAGGCACTCACCGACTGTGGGGGAAGTGATCACTTCCCTATTGTGATTAACCTTGAACATCCCTCTCCAATAGCCGCTACACGTCCCCGCTGGCGTTATCAAGAAGCTAACTGGCCCGAATACCAAAATCATGTTGACCATCTCCTTTCCCTAAACCAAACCACATCTATCCAGAGATTCAATGAAATTCTATTAGAAGCAGGCTCCAAATTCATTCCCCGCACTAGCGGTATTCCCGGTAAAACTGCTGTTCCCTGGTGGGGACCTGAGGTTCGAGATGCTATTAAGCAACGAAGAAAAGCACTAAGAGCTCTTAGACGTTTACCTCAGAATCATCCTGATAAACCCACTGCACTAACTCTTTTCAAAAACGCCAGATCCCTTGCAAGATCTGCAGTACGAACCGCAAAAAATGACTGTTGGTTGAAATTCACTGAAGAAATTCATCCTAATACCCCTTCCAAAGTCCTATGGAGTAAAATTAAAATCCCGAATGGTGAACCTCGTAGAAATCAGTACCATCTTCTACTTAACCGACAGTTTACAAATGATCCCTCCCTCCTTGCCGAAGCCTTCAGTTCTCACTTTTCCAACACTAACCCTCCTCCCAACCAAAACCGCCCATCAACCAATTCCAACCCTTCTCCTAATCCTACCTCCCTCATACATAGCCCATACAATTCCGATTTTACTCCTCAAGAACTTTTCTCTGCCCTTCACAAAGTTCACGGTCTCTCCTCCGGAATTGACGATATAGGTTACCCATTCTTGAAAAACTTGTCTCTTATGGCCAAAACAGTTCTCTTAGATATATTCAATAATATATGGGACCAGGGGTTTATTCCTGACGGTTGGAAACGAGGCCTGGTTATTCCAATCCCCAAACCCCAGAAAGATCCTAACAGTATTGACAGCTACCGCCCTATAACGCTTCTCGACTGCACTGGCAAAATCATGGAAAGATTAGTCAACCATCGTCTGAACACTATTCTCGATGAAAAACACCTATTGGACGATCGACAGTTCGCTTTCCGGCCCGGTCGTTCTACAGATGACTACCTATGCCACCTTGAAGCCATTCTAGATGACGCCTTAAATCGAAGCCAACATATCGAACTACTGTCTTTGGATTTGTCAAAAGCGTTTGACCGTGTAGATCAAAATGCAATACTTTGCACCTTACGCGAATGGGGAATTGAAAATCGACTATTCCAATATATTCAAAGCTTTTTAACTAATCGCTCCATCCAAGTCCTCGTCAATGCCACCCTCTCCAGCCCAAAATCCGTGCTTACCGGAGTTCCGCAAGGATCCGTGATATCTCCCACATTATTTCTTATAGCAATAAACTCCATATTTAAAATAATCCCCGATAACATAAAAATTCTAGTTTACGCCGACGATATCCTATTGATATCAATCTCTCCTTTTGCCCGTCTCACACGTCAAAGATTACAAACTGCCATAGACAAGGTAGCTAGGTGGGCCCCAACCATGGGCTTCCAGTTCTCTCCCGACAAATCAAAACTCCTACATCTTGGCCCTAACAGGAAAAAGGTCAATAAATTACCCCCAATAACTATGAATGGTCAAACCATCCCACTAGTACGTTGCACCCGACTTTTGGGTGTTTGGATTGATGATAAGTTAAACTTTCTAACTCATCTCAACCAAGTCAGAAAAAATGCTAACAATAAGATCAATATGCTTCGTATCCTAAGTCAAACCCCAAGTCATGCCAATCGCGACTCCCTGTTTCGATTCCTACACGGCTGGATGCTTCCTTCAACCCTATACGGCTTGGGCTTTGTAAGTAGATGTGGTCCTCCCGTCTATCAAAAACTTGAACCCCTGTACAATCGATGCGTTCGTATCATTGGATCTGCCTTTGTCACCAGCCCAATAGTTTCAATCATGGCTGAAAGTGGACAGTACCCTTTCAAATATCTAGTCGCCAAATCCCTTACATCTAAATCCCTACGATGGCTTTCCTTTGGTGGCAGTGATGAAGTCCCTTTAATTTCCCGCACTAACTCCCTGCTCTCAGAAATAGCTAACACCTCCCTTCCAAATATCTGTCAAAGAAGAACGACTCCCTTCCGTTATTGGTCTGAAAAAGTACCCCACGTTGATTTATCCCTTTCTCTCAAAATTAAAGCTGGACAACACCCACTTACAGTTTTACCTTTTTACCACAGCCTAGTCCACAACAAATATTTATCAACATCACACATCTTCACCGATGGCTCTAAAACCGCTGACGGGCGAGTCGGATGTGGTATTACCGACCCTTTCGACCAGCGCAGCATCGCTCTACCATCGCAGTGCTCCGTCTTCAGTGCTGAAGCTTATGCTCTACTCAACGCCTTGCTAAACATTTCTAATCATTTCCCCCCCACTACTATTTTCACAGATTCCGCTAGCGTACTGAAAGCAGTTCAAGCCGGTAACATCAAGCATCCGTGGATATCCTCAATCTCTAACGAAGCCCTGAATAAGAACGCTACCCTTGTCTGGATACCTGGTCATGCAGGCATACCAGGCAATGAAGCTGCCGACCGACTCGCCTCGCTTGCCACAAGTCTCGACCCAATACCGACCCCCATACCGCAACAAGATGCATATCGCGACATCTGTAATCGACTGTCCCTCGCCTGGGAAGAAAACTGGGCAATAAACCGAACAGCCAAATTAAGGGAAGTCAAAAACACCACCCAAAAATGGGTTGACCGACCTAATCCTAGAGAAAGAACAGCACTTACCCGACTTCGTATCGGGCATACACGAATCACTCAGTCTTACCTTCTCGATAGAGAAGACCCCCCTAGTTGCCCCGCCTGCAATTGCCCCGTTACCATAAAACACATACTGGTTAACTGCCAAATCTACGACAATCAAAGATCCCTTTGCCAACTGGCAGACAATTTGCGCCAAATTTTATCCAATTGCCCAGAAGAAGAGAAAAAATTAATAACATTTCTAAAAAGTACCAAACTCCTATCCCAAATTTAAACTAGTTGTCCATTCATCCGGATTTGTCTACCGTCACTCGAATCTGTTTCCTGAATTAGCCGGACATGCGTGCCGTTGGGACAAACTGTTTCCCTAATATCCGGTTTTGAATGCCATCAGGATTCTCTGTTCCTCTATAAAGCCGGACCTATGTACCGTTGAACTATCAGTTTCCTGGAATATTTGGATTTGATCACCGTTGAAACAATTTGTTCCATATAGCCGGACCTGCGTGCCGTGACCAGAAACATTTCGACACTACAACTAGAATCTATAGGAATAGGGAAGAATGCCACAATGTGGTAAATTCCTGGCAAAAAAAAAAAAAAAAAAAGTTAATGCATTCCAATTTGATGAATTATGAAGAGGATTTTCACTCCTGATGTCTTGATCTATAATCATTGGTCTTTTGGAAATCGGGATTTTAATCTCGTGTTTTTGATCTGATTCGGCCAAAACCTGAACCAGTATGTAAAATATTGATTACCAACAAATGGCAATGAAAGTAGGTAGTTAGAGAAAAAAAATGGTATTTTGAGCTTGGGTGTACCGAACAGATAAAATTTTGTTGAATACTTTTGCACAGTTTTCCATAGAAATGACAACCAATTGGAGTGAAGGCTATTGCTTTCTCTTTCAGTCTAATGAAAAATCGTATACAGGGATTATGAGCGCGTTAATCGCTTATAAGATGAAAGATTAGGTTCGATTTTTGAATGATTGTGAATTATGAAAATTAGGAATTTTGATACTAATTGGAACGCCCACCGCCATCATCGCCCGCTTGCAATCCCGTTCTTTTTACGATTTCTCAAGTGTTGAACAGAGATTTCTGAAAAATGAAAGCTAACATAAGTGACAAATATGGAATAAATTGACAACAATAACAAAATTGACAGAATCGATAAAACTGACAAAACTAATAAAATTGTTGAATTTTGAAATGTAAATTATGATTTTTTTAAATTTTGTAGTTTTGTCATTTTTATCAATTTTTTGAATATTGTAAATTTGGTCAGTTTTGTCAATTTTGTCAAAAATGTAATTTTTGTCTATTTGGTGAATTTTGTCAATTTTTATAATATTCAAGCATGTTCTCAATTGTAAAATGTTAAATTGGTTCTAAGTTTTGGAATTAAATGATATTTTTGTGACAATTTATAAAAAAAATGACACAAATGATAAAAATGACTAAATTAAAAATATGACAAAATAAATGATAACATTTACAAAATTGGCAAAACTAAGTATATAAAATCAATAAAAATTAATCATATAACTGAAAAAGTTGTCAAAATATGAAAAATTTACAGAATTGATGAAAATTTGAAATTTTTTTCACGAAACTGACATAATTGACAAAAGTGTCAAAATAGTCAATAATTACAAAAATTACATAATTGTTAAAATTGTCAAAAATTACAAAAAGGACCAAATTTGCATAATTGACAAAATTAATTAAAAAAACCAATATAGACAAAAATGACAACATTCACAACTGAATATTAACCCTTCGTTTCATAAAGTAACAAATTTGCAACAATTAATGTTTAGAAAAAGTGAAAAATCGTAATTTATTTTAATTTTTTTCTTGATGTACTCATCATTTGCAACTGTTAAAAATGATTTTTAAGGAAAAATAAAAAAATCATGAAATGAAGGGTTAACTAAAAAGATTGTCTGAAAAAAAAATCATTAACATTGATATGCTTTAGAAAATATTGATGATTTGCCAAAAACCAGAGCATTTGGTATCATCAACAATCAAAACATCAACATCTGTGTATCATATTTGATAAATGCGAACTCAGCGATATTAGTCTCAAAAATCTCAATTTTCATTGCGCCCTTTTCAAAAATCGACCTTACGTTGCGCGTCATTCGTTGGCATACACGGAAAATAATAAAAAGGCAAAATTTACCGAGTTAGCAAAGGTGAACGCTCGTGAAAGCCAAAAAGGTAACTTCTACCTCTTCGAGGTGAAACTCACCTCACAGCGAGGTAAAATTTACCTGAATCGAGGATGGAAAAAAGGTACAATTCACCGAGGAAAAAGGTGAATCCAAAAAAGGTAAATCTTACCTCGTAGCGAGGTGAAGTTCACCTGAATTGAGCTGAATAAAAAAGTATAATTCACCTAGAAAAAAAGGTAAAACCAAATAAGGTGAAACTTACCTCGTAGCGAGGTGAAGTTGACCTGGATTGAGCTAAACAAAACGGTACTATTCTTCTCGAAAAAAAGTGACTATTCGCCGAATCCGTTTATTGAGGTTAAGCTGTTTTGTCGTTCAGAAGGGAAGTTTTGTTTCGTGCCAATATGGAAAAATCGGAACAGAATGGTAAGTTTTTTCTTAGCTTTTATTTAGTTGTGCTGGTTCTCATCATAATAATTTGCTTTTGTTTCAGATCGGCCCAGCTTCGAGGTGTATTCCACGTCATCCTCCAGATATCATTCCGGAAAAGCCGGACCTGACTGGATAAGTCGCCATTATGGAAGAACGAGAAGCCGAATTGCCACGAGCCTGGCGAAAAAAGGACTTACCACAATAATTTTTCAACAAGGTGATATATTTAAAAAATAATATAATGAATTGTCCATATTTATTTATAAAATAAATATAAATTTTTCAATGGATTTTGTTTTCATTTTTATTGAAGAAACCAACCAAACCAACTAGCATTTACCTTTCAAATCAGTGAATGGGAAAACGATATTATTTACTATTTTGCTAGGTGAATGCGAAAAAGGTAAAATTTACCATTTTGCTAGGTGAATTGAAAAAAAGGTAAGATTTACCTTTTTGCTAGGTGAATGAAAAAAAGGTAAAATTTACCTCGAAAGAGGGGTGGAAAAAAATCACCTCGCAAAAAGGTAAATTTTACCTTTTTTTTATTTTCCGTGTAGTTATACTTGTACGTGCATCAAAGGTGCCAGGTGGTTTTGTCATAAATTAGGATATAAGAGATTTGTTCGTAGTTTTCAAAGTTCAATTACAAATTTGATAGAGATTTGAGAATTTTTTGACAATCAGAACAATTCAGGACATTTTGAAGACAAATTTTCAAAAATCAGGACAATTCGAAAGTTTTAGAAAAATCAGTACAACTTCTCGAAAGTCAGGACAAGTCCTGAAAAATCAGGACCCCTGGCACCTCTGACGTGCATTACAATTGTTCAGTTGTTGTTGTTGTTTCTCTTGTGCTAAGCAGGGATGTCAGGTGTCCTGATTTTTCAGGATTTGTCCTGATTTTCGAGAGACCGTCATGATTTTTCAAAAATGCTTGAATTGTCCTGATTTTTTAAAAATGACCCTCAAAGTGTCCTGATTTAAAAAAATATCTAAATTATAACTAAATTTATTAGTAAATGATGATAATATCAAACAAATCTCTTATAAAATAGTTCAACCATTGATCATCTTCGGTTCAAACGATATTTGAATGGTGTTTTTGCTATTAACTGCGGGCCAGCCAAGGATATTCTCGCTTCAGCTGCATAATTCGAGGATTCTTCAGCACCTATATTTTGCCTTATTCTTTAATATTATTTTCAGTTTATACCTATTAGGAATTATTTTGTGTCTTGCATATGCATCAAAAGATAATTAACACTCTGTAAGAAAGGCTATAATCCACTGTCAAGTGTATTAAATCGGGTTTTTAATAATGTGATTGAGTGTTTTTGATGGCATGTTGGTTTGAATTGGTTCTCTATAAGGTTATAGAACCTGCGATTTTTTTTTATTAATTCAAAGACATTAAAAGATAAATAACATTGCATAGAAAATAACTAACAAATAGGTAGAGGGTAAAAAAAACCTGAGTAATATGGTTTCGTATGGCTGTGGCTGTGATTAAATTTTAATGTAACATTTCTTACGTAAGATTTTTGGAAACCCCCCCTACCCCCCTAGTAAGAGATCGTAAGCAAATGCGAAATCCCCCCTCCCCCCCTATGTGCTTACGTAATTAGTGAACAGCCCCTTAATGATCTTGAGCGGAACTTACCGAAACTGATTTAGAGCGGAACTATTTACTTTTCCAATGATCTAGGCCAACGTACGGCCCGCGGCACGTTTGTAAATAATGTTCTTATCCGGCTCGCCGGACATCAAAATTTTTGGTTGTTCTCTGTTATTAGTTTGAATCTACAAAAAATACATTGATTTTCTTACTGTGTATGCTATAACTTTCCTTCCAACGAAATATATTATCCATACCTGTTTGACGTCTTTAACTCGCACAGTTATGTGAGCTTATTTTGTCACGCAAGGTTTGACATACCGTAGAGATGAATGTGCAGTAATGCAGTCTGCAGTGTGCACACACATTATGTTAGCATACGTCAGAAAAATTTGATACATTCGCTTCATTCGAGAAACGGTGTTGTGTACACCCAAAATAATCCGCTCGTAGGGGCTACGTGAAAAACTACATAATTTTTATCCAATTGATTTTCACGTAGATGCTACGAAATTGATATGTGAACCCGTCCCTATAAGAATTTGTGCTTCATGGAACGCACTTACATTTTACGTGAATTTTTTGTCAGTTCAACGCGGTTTGTTTATGAAAGCCACGAGGAATGTTTTTTATGAATGTAAGTATGAATGAAAGTAAGGATGTTTTTTATCTTCCTGTTTTTATTATTTTTTATAATTGTTTTAATAAGCTATTTTTTTTTTGAATAAACTTTATTCTACTATTTTGCACATATTAACACTACACTTTTGAAGTTTAAAAAAACACTTAATTTTTTGGACATCCTACAACGATATCTTTTGAAATCCTGTAAAAATTTAAAAGTATACATCAATAAAAAAAAAAAAGGATTATTTGAATAAAATATATTTTATCTTGTCTGTTGTTCCGTAAATAGTGTTCCGTTGAACCTCTTATTCGAACAGACCCACCAAAGAACGAAAGGTCATCATCAGCTAACGTAAAATCACTTGTATCCAGAGCCATTGCTATCAGAAAAATGAAAAACAAAACTTAGCTGATTACAATTAAGAATTATTATCACTTACCAAAACGACAAATCCAAAACAGTTGAATATCCGATCATAATGACAACAGGCACAACGGCTTCAAAAAATTTCACAACATGGAACAAAGCTGACGGACCACAATTCCATATTCTAATTTGAATTTACCACCACATGCTGGAGAAAAATAAACAAAACGGATTTAGAATCATCCAATCCATGCTTTACGTGAAATTCATGAGTCAGTTATGTGGAAGTAAAGTAGTTGCTACCAGAGCGTCTTTGTTACACTGGGGTTACTACGAAATTCACGTAGAATCGATATGATGCATCAAAATCTTAGTTTACGTGAAAAATACCGTAGAAACAATTTTTAAATTATTTTGTGTGTAGTACTGACTGAGTGGTGAAAATATCAGTTTTAGTTTTAAAAGAACCTCAAATCCGGAAGCAGCATGGCTAATGCGCCCAAGAAACGGAAAACTGACGTGGAACACCGTGTTTTTAATGACGAATGGCAGGAGAAGTTATTTTTCACACTTCTTCAAAAAAGCCGATTTGTTTTATTTGTTCTGAAAGTGTTTCTGTGCTGAAAGAATACAACCTGAACGACATTATGAAACGAAGTATCCGGCTGGCTAAATATGACAGAAGATGGATGAGCTCAAAATGTAATTAATATATATTCAATTGATTTTAAACATTGACTAAAATTGTACTTTCTAGAGTGGATTGACAACACAACAAACACTCTTCACCCGAGGAAACACGGAGTCCGAAAACGCAGTGCGTGGCAGTTTTGCCGTGAGTGAAATATTGGCCAAGAAAATGAAACCATTCCAAGATGGTGAGCTTATCAAGGAAAGCATGTCTGCTGTAGAGAGTGTGTCCTAAGGAAAAAGCTGCCAAAAATAATATATTCCGAGATACCTAGCTCTTAAAATATTTCATATAAACGCCAACGGACAATCTTTTAACAAACCTTAACACCATCTACTGACAGAAAAGGTCTACATTTCTCGATAATTGAATTTTTTACTTGTACCCCTCGTTCCAGGGGGTTCAAATGCACTCTAATATTAGACTGAGTCGATTTGGGGTCATTTTTAAATTTCTCAAACCCTGGGGTCTCAAAAGCTTCGTTTTGGTCCAAAACTCATCCATGATTTTTTGCAGAATTTTTAAGTAACGTTTACATGAGTAAATTTGGACTTTTAGGTTTGTATGGGAAAATTGAATATTTTGTACTGAAAAATCGACATCATTTTTGTTTCTTCTGTGCAACCGAGCCTGCTAATGGTTTAGGTGCCAATTTATAAATTTTTCAAAGGAAATTTTCCGCTGAACAACTTTGTCAAAGACCGTAAATTCAAATCTTATTAGACAAAAAAGTTATTAGATGTTCAACAGAGGTATGTCTTTTGGCATTGATAAACAAGAAATTCAATAGACATCACTGCTTGCGCCCCGCGAGGTATTGCATGAAAATTAGTCATGCAATACCTCGCAAGGCACCCAGCAGTGGTGTCATTTGAATTTATTGTTTATCAATGCGAAAAGACATACCTCTGTTAAACAGTTAATAACTTTTTTGTCTAATAAGATACAAGTTTACGGTCTTCGACAAAGTTGTACAGCGGAAAATTTTCTTTGAAGAATTTATAAATTGACACAAAAACCATTAGCAGGCTCGGTTGCACAGAAGAAACAAAAATGATGTTGATTTTTCAGTACAAAATATTCAATTTTTCCATACAAACCTAAAAGTTCAAATTTACTCATGTAAACGTTACTTGAAAATTCTGCAAAAAATCATGGATGAGTTTTGGACCAAAACGAAGCTTTTGAGACCCCAGGGTTTGAGAAATTCAAAAATGACCTCAAATCGACTCAGTCTACTCTAATATGCTTTTGTTCAAATTTGGAATACATTTTCAAAATGTACTCTGAACTACTTTCGCCAATTTTTGGAGAAATGCTATGCCACTGACTCAATTTAATTGAGAACCTGACTCGTTTTTGCGCATTCAGATTCTTCAATCAAAAATAATTATCTTCAATTTAAACAGATCACTTATTTGTATTGCATATCTGGTTGAGCCTGATCATTGATTCCAAATTCCATTAAATATTAATTCATTAATGGTCACCATCAGCAGCGCGTCAACAGACGCTTCCATCAAAGTTATTTTTGCCGCATTCCAATCTTCGAACTTGCGTTTTTAACCGATCAGATAGCTGAAAAGTAAACAAAACATGTATTTTAGTTTACCAATATATTAAACGTTCACATCAAAAACATTAAATCTAACTTACCATTCCGGGGATAACAATAACATTTAACTTTGAAGGAAAACTAGTAACTGTGATTGGCAATTGCTTCGTACTGTTATAAATGATGAAAAAACTGATGAAATGAATGTGTTCATTTATTTTTATACAATGACGTTTTTTCGATTTTTCTTAAGAACATCGTATGAAAATTGAAAGAATTCCACAAGACTCTTATGAAAAATTATTTTACACTACAAAGCGGTTCATAAGATCTTACACAGTAAACGGAAATTAGGGGAAGAGTTCATATAACGCCTCATGTGGCTAATACGCGCCACCCTTGTTTTGAAGAATCTGAAACATTTTAAGCCTGCAAAATAATACCAATTTGTTTTAAATGATTGGTCATGGCAAGTATGAATTTTTCCTTAAAATGCCCCTGTGTCATGATAATTTCACAATTTAGGTTTTTCTTCATTTCGATCTAAATTTAAGAACACTTTCAATAAGGTTTCACCAAGCAGAGAAAAACGAATAAGACAATATTTTCTGACACATCGGTAGAGCAAAATCTAAACTTTAACTTTATGCTAAAAAATCATACTGAACTCGCTAAGGTATGCTTTTTATAGGTATGTTCTATCACGGCCCATGCGCTCGTTATAACGCGCCAATCGTAGTAGGCTGAAAATAGCATTAATTTTTCAAAAAGGCCAATTTTCATTAAAAATGAACAAAAAGTCTAGACCATAATTTGAGCGTTAATTCATCCCAAAGAATCTACTTTTCTTTTTTTTAAATTTTATTAGTCCATTTTGATTTTATTTTCAGTCAAATTGTCTGTAAGTATTGGTGTGTTTTCGGTCTTCGGCTGCTTTCGGGTGCGTTCGGCTGCTAGGCGCGTATTGGATACACAGCGGCGCGTATTTGCAACACAGTTTTGTTCTGTGGCTTTTAATATGCTTTTTAAAAATTAAGTTTTTGAAGCAACTATAGTAATTTGAGTAATAAAAATCATAGACATTTGTAGAAAACACTTTTCTTCATTTTTACCACAATTTGTACGTGGAAAACATAGGGAATCAGCGATTCGCTTAGGTGGCGCATAATAGGGCATGTTCCCCTACCGAGTTCGGTAATTTTTTTACCGAAATCCTAACATGTGTAAATCGTTAAACTGTTCGGAATTACTTTCGGTAAAAAATAAACGAACATCGGTAAATCGAATCTTCATTTACCGATGTTCGTTTATATTTTACCGAAAGAAATACCGAACAGTTTAACGATTTACACATGTTAGGATTTCGGTAAAAAAAATTACCGAACTCGGTAATTTTCGTTTACTGTGTATGAAAATTATAATAAGAATTTGCCTGAGTACAGGCTTCCGAAAAGTACAGCTTTGCTATGACAGCCTTTTCCTTGTCGAACAAACTGTCTCGGTTTTCCTTGCCACTCGGTTCGCTGTTGTACCGTCGGTAAAGAATCGTAATGCTTCGGCTACATCGCACACGTGCGAGAACCCAGGCTGTATCTGAACAATCTGCTCAAAGCATGCGTTGCCGAAAGTGTCGTGCTTTAAGCTGTAGCGAACCCAACCGACTGTTCGGTTTTCATCCCTTCATGCCTCCTGTTTCGAAAATAATTTCATCCTAACTGTCGGCTGCAGGGCGTGACAGTTTTTGCAGGACTGTCACGGGTGACTGTCGTGCCCATACCGTACCCATGCCCGATCGTATGCGCTGCTGATCGGTTCGAATAGATCGAACGATGCCATCGAGCAGCAGCATACGACCGAGGCGCAACGCGATGTGTGGTGCCGGTGCAGGTTAGGTGAAAAGGGAAGGGGAAGGGTGATTGGGGTGATCACCACCACCACAGTAGCTTTAAGCAAGGGAAAATTCATACGTTCGTTCGAAATTAACTCGGCTCGAGCAAATCTCGGCTACAGTCGGACGGAGTAAGTAGTACTGTCATGCGAGATTCAACGCATTGAAAACTGTCACGAAGATTTTCCCAAAACTGTCACGAAGCTTAAAAAACTTTCATACCCACGAACAAACTCTCGCATGAGGTAAAACAAGCCATCGCTGTACATCGCACGACCGCTCCTTTTAAAACTGTCGGGGAAGAAATATTCGGGAAGCTTTCAACGTGGTGCATGTGCGACGTTCGCAAAAATACTGTCGTTCGCCAGTAGGGTAAAACTGTACAAAACGCACCAGCTAAGCATAATTGCTATTTATAGCGATACCAATCATTTAAGAACCAAATTGAAAGTTGACGACGATTCAAAGATGAAATTTACGTATTATCGAAAAGAAAAAAATATGATTAAAACTCGATTTTGACTATATTTTGGTAAAAAAACTAAAATAGCCAGAAAACAAACCGCGGGGTAGAATGCCAAAACTAGTGGACAGAACGCACCAAACAGGAAGGGTGGTAAGAAATAGAATAATGATTATACGGAATGTAATTATTGAAACACCAAATGTTTAATTACACTTTCATCGTATTTTTGTAAACTACCATTCTTTGGCTAAAAATCATATAGTATTGCTGAACTCATTGAAAATTTCGCTTTTCAAAATTCACTTTTTAATATCCTTATATATAAAACGCCTTCAAGTAGGCAACGAAATTCATTTTTTTTGACTGATATAGTGATATCGCGGCAAACATGGCGGCCGATAATTTTTTCGAATCGAATATTGGTGCACCGTTTTAACTCGAACAAGGACGAAATTTGTTATAACTATGCATTGTTATCGTAATTTGGGAGTCAGCAAATAAAAAAAAATGGCATTTTGTTTTGATATTCGGGTTTTCTCAAAAGTTAACAGCATTCAAAATTTGAGCGTAAAACACGTGGTCTTGTAGGCATTCTGCCCCAATTTCCATATGATTGATTTTTGATAAAATTTTTAGGATATTAATAAAATACAACAAAATATTTATAGTCTTCCAAAAGTGCACATGAGTGGTAAAACTATAAGCTGTAGTTTGATCAGATTGCGCAGGCTGTTTTATCATAAAACCTTATATGTTATTTATGAAAAATTATAAGTTTCACGCTGATTCCATTAATTCCTCTGTTTCTAAGAACTAAAGTAGATTTTGTGAACTTTTCATTTATTGAATGATGAAAAAGCTTGTTTGCTACAATAAAAATGAAGAAAAACATCATTCGAAGCCGTAGGTAAGTTCATATTTGAGAAAAAATGACATGGGCCAACTTACCCCGCTGGTGCGTCTTGTACAGTTCTCCCCTACTTTTCGGAAGCCTGCCTGAGTGTACATTCGTGGTCAACACGATTTAGTTTTTACCAATGCATTGCACACACAAGCACATGCTATTTCAAGGTCAAACATGGTGGAGTGTAAATGCATCCTTGATAAAATGGCTCAACAGCTAGAGAAAACGCACTCCTTTGGCAAAGGTCCTTGAAATGGTAAATTTTCATACCTTCCATCGCCCTCTCTTCTCACCATCTTTCTGGTAACGCAAATTGTGACCCCCTCTCATGGAGGTAATAAATCTAACTCCTTCATGAAATCTCGCTTATCGGTTGTGGTGATACGACAAAGCTGTCACGAATCCCGAAGAGTACCACATTTTTGCATGAAAATAGATTTTTTTTCTCGCAAGGAACAAGATGAAAAGTTGTATGCGTCTGGGTTTGTATGTTTTTGCGATTTCTTTTCTCATCGTCTGACAGAGGCAGCGCTTCATCCGACCGAATGCCACAATTCATATGGTACGAAAGGATTTTTTTGTCACCAACAGCAATTGAGCTGCTCCTTTCGAGCTACCTACCATACATAGGCACTCGATGACACGAATAAAAGGAGCAGAAAATAGATATTTTCCGGATGTTCCCATGTGGGAGGAATAAATCTTCAAGATTGCCGGCTGACGCCATTTATTTGTTGGAATGACAAATTACCATCCAAGCCAATCAATGTGTTATCCTTTGCGGGTGCTTGGTACAAGATCGAAAGGATGAAACATACAGATTTGTTGGTGCTGCTGATTGAGTTATAAACCGTTTAAGGTTAATAGCATTAAAAACTGGTCTTTCTATTGGAAAATAGTGCTGAGTATTTATTTGAGAGTTTCAGAGATTGATTCCGTATGAATAATAGAAGCTTGGAAATAAATTTACGAACAGTAAAAGCGTTTTCGTTTATTTCCCACTGGCATGGTGGCAAAGGAGAATTTCTTAATCAAACGAAATCGAAATTATATGCGGGACAATGCATATAATTTCGATTTCGTTTGTTGACGGGGTGACGGTTTTATTTGTTTACGTAGAACGTACAAAAAATTGCAACCGAGCTAATGGAAAACAAACGAAAACGCTATAAAAGGAGTTTAACCTAAGCTAGTCATGAACATTTCAAAAAATAAACACAATTTTTTTTAAACGCCTATCTGTTATCAAAATTCCAAGTTAAAATGCCTGCCAATTCGAAAAGCGGTGGTGGTGGTTCATCCAGATCGAGTAGACCTTCGTCACGCAGCCCTCCTCCGCCCCGGACCAGAGCACCTCCTCCGCCACCTAGGACTCCACCAAAGGCCGCGCCTGCCGGAACCCCTCCTCCGGGACGCTCATCCGGCATCATGAGGGACATCGGGACAACTGCTGCGGGAGTGGCTGTCGGTTCGGTCGTCGGAAATGTGATAGGAAGTGCCCTTACCGGTAGAGGAGGAGAGGGAGGATCATCAGGCCATCATGCTGCTGCCCGGTACGAGTGTGATCCCGAGAGTCCTTGCGCCAATGAAGTTGAACTATTTTTGGAGTGTGCTGTGGATCAACAGGATCTGCAGAAGTGTGAAAGTTTGAGGGACAAAATGGCTGCCTGCAAGAAAAAGTACGGGGTTTGAAGAAATCATTTATAACTTAAGTGACCTGGAACCTCAAATTTGGATTGTGATTAAAATTTTTACCAGATGAACTCAAATCTGTATACATGAATCGAAAAGCAATTCAAACTAATTCGATTTTTGACAATAGATGACGATACTGATACCTATATTTTTGGCGAGTTTAAAAAAAGTCATTCACAAACGATATGGCAATGATAATATAATAAAGAATTCTAAATTTATTACTCGATGAAAATTACCCTGGGTGTTATCTGGCAAATTTTATTTAATTTTTTTTTATATTGAATGGAAACCCCCCTTCTTTGGCTGAAGGGGCTTTTTCCTAAAATGCAGATGTATACATTTTCACAAAACTTAATGAGAACCACTTGTCAATTGATTGAATTAAATATATTTGTAGATTCCGGGATCTGGAGCACACGAGAAACCCGCAGACAACCACACCGAATACCACTTTTCGGATAGAAATGACAACGAACGCGATTTACAGGGAATTCACTTTATTCCACCTAACGCTACTGTAGGACCGATCCCGATCAACAACTAAAGAACACTGTCGGTCGGGTTCTTATTTGATAGAGGATTATAATTTTAACTAGGGATGTTCAATCCAACATATATTTTATCGTATTTTCCTCTTTTAGATTAAAGGGACTAAAAACTTCACTGGATGAATTGTTTACTCGAAAAACCGCTTCAAGCTAAGTTTCACATCAATCTGTCCAGTAGTTTCTGAGGTTTTGAAGAACACAGATATAATTTTTTTTTATCTAAAGATTTCAGCGATTTGTTCTTAATTTCAAACAACGATTAATAGCTTTCAACAAAAATCATACCTCCAGATTTTTTATATTGTTAAGACTGTAACATGAACTTTTAAATGCAATCTACGATAAAATTTTCGACTTGCTACATTTGGAGTATTCGTAGCCCAAAAATAGTAATTTCTCAACACAAATCGCCTGAAAACATTTAAACAGAAACAAATTATGGTAAACCGTTTTTCACGAAAAATGCGCTTGATAATTATCTGAATTCTTATGGCAATTTGTTTTCATAAAGCTAGAGTGGTCCTATAAAAACTGTTCTTTAACTGTATCTTTTCTTGGTGTTATTGGGATTTATTCTGCGATTTGAGTGGCGTTACATACATAGTTAAGAATAGCCTCTTTAGCCTCGAAATTTTCGTTCGGATGAGTTGTTATTGGTCTTCAGAGCTCATCGATACACAAATTTCTTGTTTCAAGCGTTTTCTGGAGTCAGGTCGAAGAAGTGAAATTTCGTGAGTCACGTCACTCAAGTCGCAGAATAAGCCCCAATATCACCACGAAAAGATACAATTGAAAAACAGGTTTTATAGGACCACCTTAACTTTATGAAAACAAATTGCCGTAAAACTTTTATATCAAGAGTATATATTTGATGTCTTCGACAAAGCTTCATGAATTTTTAGGTTCTACAGTGTTGTAGAACAATGTAGGCCTCTATCTTATCACAGTTGGAAAATAATTATCATATCTCCAAAACTTTATGAACTACTCTTAATTAATTCATTCAAAATTACTGCTTTTAGGATAGAAACTTTTTTGCCACTGTTGAAGCATTTTCTTTTTCGGTTCAAATTTTTATCAAGATTTTCGGACTCTTAAAGCCATGATCACCGAAACAAGAATATGTGTTCAAAATTTAATTATTTTTTTCAACTGGATGAAAGAAACTGCTTTTTTTTATTAGAAAAAAAAAATAGTAAAGACAGATAAAATTCTAAAATAAAAATATGAGTGTTTTCAACTAAATCTTTTAAGATGATTTCTGGAAGAGTGGCAGCCTTTATCATCTCTGTTCTCTGTGTTTTCTTAAAATTTTACAAATAAAAGTATTCAATCATTGGATCACAGAATACGCCAATGGTTTAGTTACACCAGTTTATAGCATTTTTGAACTTAGTAAGTTGAAGATAAAGCTGGGACATATATCAATTTCTTCTTTTGTCATCCCCTCCTCCCCTTCAAAATTTCCAAAAAAAAACCGAAGGGGGGGAATAAATAAAGCTTGAAGTTTTTAAAGTAAATTTCGAAAAAAAAATATGAAAGCTGACAAGACCAAAAACAAATTTTGGAAGGGGGAAGCTATTTAAAATTTTGTATTCTTGATTTTAATAAACTTTTCGATACAAAAAATTACTTGATTATCAGGTTTTGTACATGTACATTAGAGTGGCCCAAAATTGTACTACGTCTGGTATTTTGGGGGCTCAAGCTTCAAATGATAGCTAAGGGTATAAGAAACAAACTTTTGTAAGGCAGGGACTCAGAAAAATTATGTTTAGAGGTCGCACTGGTTCGATTTATGGAAAAATTCCATTTTTTCGACATTTTGTCCTAATAACATTTTCAGATCTTGAAAATGTATCAAACATATATCTCTTATATTTTTTAAATTTTCTTTATAATGTAAGTTTTAAACTAAAAATTTATTGGGGCTGTTTTGGACTCTCAATTTGCATGTATGATTTTTTAAACTACGCAATACCATGAATTCTGGTAAAAAAATAATTAAAATTAACAAAAAAGTGTACTTTGGA
Organism: Uranotaenia lowii; assembly: GCF_029784155.1. NCBI lineage: Eukaryota > Metazoa > Arthropoda > Insecta > Diptera > Culicidae > Uranotaenia > Uranotaenia lowii. The sequence continues at coordinate 111,900,828 of NC_073693.1, forward strand.
TTAAGATTTTTAATCAACATTTAATTCAAAAGATGCGCGACGTTATGATGTGCAACTTTGCAGAAGAAAGTGTATAGCCATGACTTGTAGTTTTAAAGTAATTCAAGATTCACTGTGGAAAAAAGTCACGATTTTCAAATTTTTGCTAAGAATTGCTTTATATTATGCTGTGGATGAGTTTCGAGAAATTCAAACTTCTGATATCAAACTTTTTAATCCTTTTATCGATCCTAGAATGAGCCTAAGCAAGCATGACTAGTTTCTAGATTTTAATTTTAAATTTATTTAGTGGTTGTAGCCATACAACATTCCTCAAACCGTCACCGAATTATGGGTAACACAACCTTCAATCAATAAAAAATCTAAAAACTTGGAATGGTTTTTTCTGGTGATTTAAGGATCGATAAAAGGATGAAAAAACCTGATATCAGGAGTTTATTTGGTTCTAATATTGCTCGAAACTCATCCACAGCATAATATAAAGCAATTCTTAGCAAAAATTTGAAAATTGTGACTTTTTTCCACAGTGAAACTTGAATTACTTTGAAATGACAAGTCATAGCTATACACTTTCTTCTGCAAAGTTGCACATCATAACGTCGCGCATCTTTTGAATTCAATGTTGATTAAAAATCTTAATCCAAAGTACACTTTTTTGTTAGTTTTAATTATTTTTTTTACAAATATTCATAGTATTGCGTAATTTATAAAATCATATATACAAATTGAGAGTCCAAAACAGTCCCAATAAATTTTTAGTTTAAAACTTACATTATAAAGAAAATTTAAAAAATCTTAGAGACACATGTTTGATCCTTTTTCAAGATCTGAAAATGTTATTAGGAAAGAATGTTGAAAAAATGGCCTTTTTCCATAAATCGAACCAGTGCGATCTCTAAACATCATTTTTCTGAGTCGCCGCCATATAAAATATTGTCTCTTGCACATTAAGCTATCATTTGAGGCTTGAGCCCCCAAAATCCCAGACATAGTACAATTTCGGGCCAACCTAATGTACAAAGCATGCAATTTTGATGCGTATAACCTTTCGGCAATTTATTCCAATTTATTTGTTTTTCGCATTATTTTTTATTGTCCTTCCTCTTGCGATGTTCCAACTCCAAGTGACAAAAAAAGGATTTGAAATTTGTTTCAGCCTAACTTTTAATGTACAATCTTGCGCTGCATCCGAAAATGGAGTTAAAAAACAACTCAGTAGAAGAGTTTTTTTAGTTGCTCAAAATATGAAATTTAGATGAAATAAAAGAAATACTTGTAGGGCGGGTATTCCTAATTTGGCATTTGTGCCTAATGTTTACATACCGTTTGATGTTGACTGTTTGTGACGTTTTTTTTTCCATTTATCACTATCATAGAATAAATGATGATGTAACGGATCATGTGAACTTCCATGTTACAAAATAAAAGTTTTCTAACTCATAGGGTTTTCAGTAAAATAAAGATTTTTCCTGAACAAACACTTTTTTAGAAAAAGAAGATTAAAGCTGAATTTTTTAACCGTTTTTTTTTAATTTTTCTTCGGATTGTTTTTTGTCATGATTTCAGTAATTATTTTGTTAGAACCCAGGGCTGGAAAACAGAGAAATAAATAAGAAAAAAGCGCTCAAACGTCAAATTGGTCTGATTAAATCACCGACCAGTGAGCAGGTAACAAATTTAGTTTCATTAGAATGATCATTATCACAACTTTTTTTTAAGTCTTTAAATGAGTTTTGCATTCAACAGGTTTACAAATTTTACCAACCTGAGCATGCCTTATTTATATAACAATAGTTTTGTTGATTTTTATTGGCTCCGGCACGAGTTTTTTCTTAAACGATTTCAACTCTTTTTCAAAAAGTGCTCAATTTTTGGCCCAAAATTAAAAAAAAAAATGCTGCAAAAATGCTGCAGCAAATTTCTATTTGCCTGACCTAGGGTAGAACCATGTTTTTTTCGTGAAAAAAACTAAAAAAGCTTAGGTCCATAGTTAGGAACACTATTTTTAACGTGTTCCTAATTTTGGGCATAGTCAAAGTTTTCCAAATCATATCAAAGTCATAGAATATATTTGAAACGAGTATGCTTGACGTAAACACGATATATATATTTTTTTAACTATATATATATAGTTACTATACTATACTATAGTTATACTATAGTGTATTTCAAAGCTAAAAATTTCCAAAACATATTTCTGCCAGGCTGTGGAAAACGCACCCTACCCAACAGAAAAGGAAACCATCAGGTTACAGAGAGCTTCTCAACGAAAACAGAATCAAAAAGAAAAATTACAAAAATTAATTTAAAAAAATACGTTGTATACCGTCAAATGGGGCATCATGCAACCTTTTTCAACTTCAAAGTCTTCTAAAAATGTTTTGTCCACAGATAATCGTACCGCTTGTAGTACTTCAAAAATTTTTTAGACTGATTGATCATCAAATTGATGTAGTGAGAAAAATAATTGGTTACCAGTTAGGGGAGAGGAGGGCTATATGCGCATTAGAGTGCCCCAAATGACCCGACTTTTGAAAAAGTTATGCGCTGCAGGCTAAAATTAATCCTTGGCCGAGTACAGGATCTCATGAAAAATTTGGGCAAGATCGGATCACGGGAAGGTGTCGCTCAACGAGCCTGAAGTTTGTATGGGATTTTGAGACATTTTGTTCGGGAGAAACACAAAAAACTAGTTTTTCATCAATAACTTTGGTTGCCGTCGGCCGATTTCTTTCAAAAACGGGTTTTCTTAAAGCCTAAATTATGAAAAAGATTTCATCCGAAGACTGCATTTCGATAAGAGTTAAGATAAAAAAAGTTATTAGTCCTCAAAAATGGGCTAACTTTTTTAACGGTGGTATTCAGCACTGTTAATGAGGCGTTAATATGTTCGACCGCCTCGATTCATTAACAGTGATGAACACCGTCCTTAAAAAAGTTATCCCATTTTTGAAGCCTAATAACTTTCTTATCTTAACTCTAATTGAAATGCAGTCTTCGGATGAAATCTTTTTCATAATTTAGACTTAAATAAAACCCGTTTTTGAAAGAAATCGGACGACGGGAACCAAAGTTATTGATGAAAAACTGGTTTTTCATGTTTCTCCCGAACAAAATGTCTCAAAATCCCATACAAACTTCAGGCTCGTTGAGCGACCCCTTTCCGTGATCCGATCTGGCCCAAATTAGGCATGGGATCTTGTACTAGGCCAAGGATCAATTTCAGCCTGCAGCGCATAACATTTCACACGTTTTGAATTTCCCATACAAATTTGGGGCAGTCTAATGCGCATAATAAGGAAAGCACTTATTTTCTCCCATATTCCAATAGATAAGAGTCTGAAAACTATATACACATGAGCGACATCTGTTTTATATACTTTAGAGCAATTTTTGTGTTAAAATCTCTCACAGTTTTTGTGAAAATAGTTTTATAATAAAAAAAGTCAAAATAGCCGATTCCCGAAACTGGCGGGCTAAATGCGCATATTTATGTTTTTAGCTATATTTCAATAACACTTGCAATATTTTGAAATAATTTAATTGAAAATGGTAGAAACGGATGTTAAGCATACGTCAAGGCCGAAATTTTGGTGAAATTTTTTACATCACTAGTTTTTTTTTGCATGAAACATAGTTAAGTATGCCATATGGCTATATTTCATGGTAATATTTTTTTCATATTGTATTTTTATCGGATCAGTAGGAAGTTCTTCTTTTTTCGCTGTAAGATCGTGATTTGAGCGTAGATTTCAAGTTTAAATGATAAAATGTAAAAAATGTATACGACTTATCTATTTTTCTTGATATTGGCATTTAACCTGCCTTGATATGGGCATTCAGAACCTGTCTCTTACTACAATATCTTATCATTTTCAACTTTGCCAGAAGCTTCAATTTGTTGAATTTCCGATTTCCAGATGAATAAGAAAGAAAAACCATTCAAATTTTTGTTCACAGAATCTGTACGCACGATAATTAAAGTTCAATATATTTTAACGAAACTGACAAAAATCTTGTTTGAATTTTTAAATTTTTTTGGCTATATATAACAATCAAATTTCTTCATGCCATGTTTCAAAAGCGTATTACCCTCAAACTGCACTGATTAGATACGTTGAATCTCTAGCCATATCGTCAATCGGCTGTATGTGCATATTACCCAACATGCGCATTTAGGAACACTTCCCCCTATTTTTAAATTTACAAAAACGTGCGGTTTTCACTCTACTTAAGAAAAATGGTAAGTTGCAACAACCTTTATTTTTAATGAAAAATCAAATGAAAAGGTTTGAAAATATACAGTTTTTGATATATTTGTTATTTCATTACGCCATCATTACCATTAGAACCATCTGCAGATATATTTTTTATGTTCGAATCACATTTAATATTTTTGCAGTCAAAAAAAATATTTTTAAAGAGAAAACAAAAGGATGGTGTCGTGATTCAACGAATCTCAATTCAGAGATTCACTTAACACGTCTGTCGCTCACAAGAATAGATCAATGACAGACTTTGTTTTGTTTGTTTGTCTAGTGTTGCCAAAATAGCAAACGTTGCCATAGATTTTTTTTTATTTTGCTTATCTTCAGTGTTGCCGAATACAACTTTTAATTTAAAATATTTTTTAACAATTCTGATTTATTTTCTCATATCCTTCATCTCATCACTAAAAGTACAGTATACATTATGGGGTAAAAATACTACCTGAAATCTTAAAAATTTACGTTTGGATCGATGAAACTTAGAAATTTACAAACGAGATGCAAAACAATCAAATTCCAGCATTTGGAAACAAGATTTAAACGGTGAATCATTGATTTGGATGTTGAGTTGATGCATTTTACCCCAGACTGGCAACGGGTTTTTTTAAAAAATTATTTAATAAAAATAGGTGATTGTCCATAAAATATTTTTCCAACAACAGTGTGTGTAGCGCATAATAAAAGCAATTTTACGTTTGTAGATGACATCATTAAGCCAATCCGTCATCTATATATATAAAAAGTAATTTCCGTTTGTTTGTTCGTTTGTATGTTTGTCTTCAATAGGCTCAGCTGCCTTAAGAGCTAGAGAGCTAAAATTTGGCATGGGTACTCATTAGGACCAGGAATGATGAAAAATGTTTTTAGATTTTCGGATGACCCCTTTTGAAGGCGGTCGTCCATACAACAACGGATTCATTCCCCCGAACCAAAAGTCATGGCACCCATTTTTTTAACCGACTTTCGTTTCCGTTCGTTTCGTTGGCGGGATTATTTTCACCATCACCATAGGCAGGCTATTAGAAACGACCATCCAGAGCTCACATGTACTGGATAGCAAATCGAAGCTTGCTGAGCATTAAAAATTTGGAAGTGAACATTTTGGCGGGTGTTTTTTTGTACCTTCTACTGTTCAAAGCACATGCTACCGGTACGAGATATTTGGAAACAATTATCAGCCTACATTTTGATTGAAGAATACAACCAGCCTGTTAGGAATATATTGACTAGAATAGTAGTGGCTTTCAAAGTGCTCTTTACCGCTCTGCCGCTCATAGCAAGTCCGTCCCATTTGCATTTTCATCATTTTTGAGTTTATCCGTGGAATCATCTTAAAATGATCGGTAGTTTTAGGAGAAAAAAAAAATTTTAGTACTTTGTTCTGATGAACATTGAAAAAAACCTCAAGTAAATTTGTCCCATCTTAAAAATGATCGCAAGTCGGTCCCATCGAGAAAATCATCACAAGTCGATCCCAAAGTCAATAATCATAGTGATAGACGACCATGTAGTGTGCTTTGAAATATAATGTTGCTACTGTAACAGTTGTGCAGCCTGCAGTTATATTGGATATGATCAACTCGGTTTTTACAGCAATTTCTCGCATGTTATAAAAAAGTGAAATATTTTTTGCTATTTTTTCGACCATTCTGCATAAAATTTTAATTGTATAAAATAATAACGCAAAAAAGGTCTTCACTTACAGTTCTCTTCATATCCTACATTAAGCTTTTTAGGCTTATTTCTGAACGTATCCGGCCGGGAAAACTCGATCATTTCACCCAAAAATAAGGCAATCTCCTGAACAATGGATTTCTAAATTTAAAACTCAAAAACCGAGCCATAACCGGTCAAATCCGGTCAAGCTCCAGGTATTTTCCTATAAAATGCAAGAAAAAAGGTAAAAAATAAACACATGAACATAGATTTTTTACCAAGACACATCAACGGCGGGCGTTCAAATCTTATTTTACTATTCCAAAAACGTATGCGAAGCTATTTTATTTTATATTCGAAGTAATTTGTCCCAAAAATAATAAATTTCTTGAATTAAAAAGAATTTTTGGTTTGTATTTTGCAAAAATTGTGAAAAAAAATCAGAAAAAATCGGGTTTTTTTTCCTCGATATCCAGGCAACCGGACCAGACCGGGTATTTCCCATTTATTCTTTAAAGATCCGGTAGCCTGGTTAAAATTGGGCAATCTGGAATGCTTACCCTAGGTTGTTTAAGAAATAGGTTCCGATAGACCGGGACAAGCTCTCTTCTAGCCTTGTTTTTTCATCAGCGTTTGCAGTTGGCTATGGAATGGGACTGACTTGCTATCATTTTTGCTAGATACCTACCATGAAAATAATCGCATATGCGTCCCAGAGTATAATGTTCATCACAAACAAACCAAATTTTGGTATTTTTGAACGTGCAATGATGTAAAAGTATTTGTTTGTCACGTAAGTAACTAATGCTGTTGATTGCTGCCATCAAAACCGCGGGAAAATACGAAATTTCTCAAAACAAGTAACAAAATTCAATTGCTGTTTTCTCAACTCAACAAAAACGCAAATGGGACAGACTTGCTATGAGCGGCAGCGCTGCTGGGGGGCTTTGAAGGTCAACCATTTTTGTATTTTTCGAATTCCTCATAGAGATAGAACAATTTTTTAGATTCAGAGTTTATAAGTTCAAGGCTGCGATTTTAATGCTTCAATTGGAATTTTGATGGGGGATTAGAAAATTGATAAGATAATGAAATTTGAGGAATTGGGTTTTATCCAATTCGATTTCACTGATCAATTTCTAACTTTTGAGTTATCATTGATGACCAATGTGGTCGATTCTACCATCCATTAATGGGATGTTTGTGCCCATGAAAAAAAAAAACAGAACTAAAAAAAAACCTTTTTCATAATATAGAAATGGTGTTTTTGAAATGATTTATTTTCGAAAACTTCAAAAAGCTATTAGTAGAACTTCCAACATTTAAGGTAAACTTATAATAAAACAGTACGAAATTTAAAAGCGAAAAAAATACACACATGCAATTGAAAACATGCAAAATGAGTTTCCAACATGCTCAACAAAATCATCCATATTGAAAAGTGGGATAATCTTCAACAGATATTTTCATTAGATAAGGGATGGAAAAGATAAAAAAGCAGTTAAATCTTTTGAAGATAAAACTATTAGGCCACATCTATTCAAGCTTCCTAAGAAATGATGTTTGTAAAAAAATGAGGTATCAAATTCAAAATAAGGGGCCGGCTAAAGGAGTCGTCCATATTAAGTTTTCAATATCTTAGTCATCTTGCCATTTTTATACATCGGATTGCGTTGAAAATTGGCACATAGGAGTTATTTGGGACAAACAATTGTATTCACTTATCCAAATTAAAGTCAGGGATCAGCCTAAGGGGTCGTCCATATTAACTATTCATTGTTTTTGCGATATTGTCGTTATTATACATCGGATTTAGATGAAAATTAGTACACGAGAGTTTTGAGAGACGATGAATCGATTTCAGGTATTGAATTCAGCGTAATGGGCCGGCAATGGGGTCGTCCATATTAACCTTACATTATTTTTGAAATATCGTCGTTATTGTACATCGGATTGGGATGAAAATTTTCTCACGGTAGTTTTCAGAGACGGAAAATCGACTTCAGATATCAAAGATTGTATAAGAGGCCACCAAAAGGATTTTAATTTTTTGGCAATAATTGCGTTGTTATGCTGTTGTTATGTCGACTCGAAATTTTTACACGGGTTTTTTATTTGACACGGGCAATCAATTCCTGATTTCAAATGAAGTAGCAGACGACAGAAGAGGTGTTCGTCAAATATTTTTACAATTATAACTTAACAATTCATTCGGAAAGCATCTGGAAAATATTTGGCTATTGACTTTCATACAAACTGTTCATGACATATTCCAAGTTGAAAGCGAAACGGAGTTCGTATGGGATCAGCTAGTACTTCATATTTTTAAAACCCATATTGGACTCCTATGAACGTAAAACATGAATGCAGAAATTTATTAGAATGCTTTAAATTTGATAACATCGAATTCGTCTTTGTTTAGAGTTTGATGCTTTGGGGTAGCATTGATCAGTCACTATTTGGACGGTTTCAACGAATTTTCTTGATCATAAATGATTCAAAACACCTTCATAATATTTACAAATGCTAGTTTTTGAATTTCTTAGGCAGTTCGGAAGAAACTCAAATAATATAAAATTATTCATGAAACTCTACACAATTGGACACAACATTTTCGGTGATTTAAAGATACTTATTTTGTAATTTTTAGTCCAGTGAATTCTGGGTTTAGATTTTTATCGCGGTCCAAAAAAAACAACATCGCGGTCCTCAATGTGTTAAGGCCGAACAACAATTAAAATCGAAAGATGGACAAAGATGCTGCATAAATTTAGGGGCTATTTTTTTAAGTTTCTTATAAAACTTTTACTACAAAAAGAAACGGAATTTTGCCTTCATTCAGTTCCCTAGGCCCTCGAACTATTCCCTTTCAATTATTTCCTCTAAACTTTACCGTTTGATAGGCTTTCTAGCCTTTTTCCTAGACTGACATACTCTTGGAAAATGTCCCTATATTTTTTAAATCAAAAATTTACCCCAAACTACAACATAAACATCACCAAAACTATACATTTACTAAGTTGAACTCTCACATAAATCAACCTGTTTGCATCTAAACGCTTTGATTTCATCAGGAAGGGTGTTTTTCTGCGAGGCTTCGAAAATAATAGATATTTTAAGATTTTGAAATTACATTTTTACTCACATTTGAAATTTTGAAAAACAAACCAAGTAGAAAAATGTGATGAGATATTTTAACTTGAGACTTAGTTATTGATGGTTATGTGGAAAAAATTCATGTAGATCATTATTAACCCGGTGATCGTTACCCCGGTTTATGGCACTGATAACAAAGATCTGAAAAATCGAGGATGTCTAAGTTAAATATGTATATAATACGATGAAGTTAGTTTGGAATTTTTTGTCACCGCAGTTACCATAAGGGTTTATACTAAGGTTGCTAGATATTTTCAGTAGGAGAGAATGGGATACTTGATCTTCTTTTTTTATTTTCATCGTATATTTTTGGAAAAATTTTGCAACTCACCGTCTTTTGCATTTTCTGACAGCGTGTAACTTTAAGTTTATTTGCTCCAAAAGTTAGAACGATACATGAACTCGTGATTGTATCCCATTTACCCGAAAACCATTGCCCAGAATGAATTTTTCCCAGAATGACAAATACCCGAAATCAAACCCCAGAATGAACCATTTCCCAGAAAAAAAATCCCCAGAATGCACCATTTACCAGAAATTTTTTTCCCAGAATGGACCATTTCCCAGATTTTTTTCCCCAGAATGGAACATTTACCAGAATGGCACAAATCCCAGATTTTTTCCCTGGTATTTTTATTTGTTTTTTTTCCTAATGAATTCTTGAATATTTCATATGATTCGAAATTAATTTTTTCAAAATGATTTTTTAAATGAAACTACGACTTTGAAATTTTCCAACTAAATTTATTTTAGAACCAATATTGTGCTTTGTTTATGGTTTGAGTACTTGATTTGATTCAATGCTTACCATGGTCTTTTAAAAAACCGTTTTGGTTTCCGACTCCTCACGCTGCGCGTTCGAACTTGAAAGACGTTTTGTCCTTCACGCTGTCGCGTGGCGGACGGGGCTAAGGGATCACCCCTAGCTTTCACGCAGACCTAGGAAGCCCCGGCAGACCTAGACCAATGTCTTAGGGCCGCCGCTTCCGACGGCGGGTCGGCGGCCTCCTCGGATTTGGGAGCTTCGGCGGCTTTGTGCCGCCTCAGCCCCTTCATCCTCGTTGGTTGCGGCCTTGCCGCAAAAGAATAAAGTTATGAAACCCCATTTTTTTTGTAACAATCCCTTTTTTTTAAATAATTTCTAGTAAGGATAAATGTTTTCAATTTTCTGGGAAATGGTCCTTCTGGCGAAAAATTTTCTGGTACATGGTTCATTCTGGTGAAAAAATTTCTGGGGAATGGTACATTCTGGCGAAAATTTTTCTGGGGAATGGTTCGTCTGGGGAAAAAAATTCTGGGGAATGGTTCTTTCCGGCGATTGGAATTCTGGGGATTTTTAATTCTGGGCAATGGTTTTCGGGTAAATGGAGTACAACCTGAACTCGTAGATAAACTAGAAGCGTTTTCGTGAGACGGTAAAAAAAAGTGATTTCAAGTTACAGGAGACTTGATCCTTAATGCAGGGTGCCCTGACCCCAGGCAAAAATTTAGTAAAATCCGAAGATAAAAGGTCCGTTAGCTGTTTTGTCATATAAGTTCTCATTTCACAGTTTGTAAGTATCAGACAAAAATAATTCCAAAAGTTTGTCTACTACCCTAGAGTAGACAAATGCAGTATATTTAGTCCTTTTTAACAGATAATTTCTGGATGAACATTAGTTATTGGACAAATATTAGTAGTTTTACGATTTATTCAGAAAAAAAACGTCATTTTGGAATCTAGGGATCAATTATACCCATAACATTCATTTAGAAAAACTTCTTCTTAAAAAAAAATTGATAATAGGTTTATACTAGCTGACCCGGTAAACTTCATTTTACCTTTCAATTAATAAATCGTAATAAATGTTTGATTTCATCTACTCGTTCATATCTTCTTCGTGCTTGTGAATCAATTTTTATGAAAATCATTACAAAATTATTCGACTTGTGTCCAAGGTTGCCAAAAAGAATTTTGTGTTTTTAACCAAAAAAAATCTCGAATTCTGTGATTTGAACCTGAAATTGAAGTTCATTGGAAAGTCATGTCAAACATCAACAAATTGGAAATTACTTATATTTTTAATAGAAAAAAATTAATATATTACCTTGTTTTCATATTTTCAAGATTCAGAGTCAGAAATAAAAATTCGAAAGCGACAAAAAATGTTTATAATTTTGGAAATCTGTTCAAAATTTAGAAAATCTGTGAATTCTGTGAAAATTTAAAAATTCTGTGATCTGTGACATTCGTTGACATATTTTGCTCAAAATTCTGTGATAATACTGATTTTTCTGTGATTTTGGCAACCTTGCTTGTGTCACGTTTAAGTTTAATTTTGTATGCAGAGCCCCCCTTCCATAGAAAGTAAGATTCTTGAAACTATAATACAACCCTTCTCTGACCCCAAAAACCCTGGAATACGAAATTTCACTTCATTTCGACCGTCCGTGATGGTGTTACATAGAAAACGCCTCCATTTTTTATATTAGATTTTAAATTAATTGCTGCAGGTTGTTATAAAACAAGTAGGGGAACTGGGTATGAGATGCGCCGTCGGGACAATATGCACCACCATCAGTGTTTCACTAAACAAACATTGTTCAACATTTCTGAAAATGCCAGTTTGTTCTATTTACACTTTTATGCGTTTATAAACATAAGTGGACCTTCTAAGTTTTCTATATTGCGTAAATTTGACGAAAAAAGAAAACAAATTTTTTTGGGAGCTTTTCTTCCAATTTTTCAACTTTTCTCGTAAGGAATTAAAAAATCTATCAGCAAAACATTTACCTGACATCTGTTCCAATGATGAACATTGGTCTTGACAATCATCACACAACGAAAAATTTCTTTAATCAACTATTTTCTTGATATTTTTAACGATTTTTAATAAGCATGTCTAGGCAGGGCAAACGCGCAAAGTCCGTTTATCTTTAAGCATGTTTCATATTTGTTTAAATTTATATGCTGCTTTCATCACAACAATTTTAAGGATATTCATACGTAATAAACAATTATATTAAAAATTCCTAAATTTAATATTATTTAATTAAGTATTCACAAGAACATTAGTATATCTGGCAGCACTGCGAGTAGCAATACATTTTCCATCTGTGAAGTAGAAAAGAAGTGTTTAAAAACACTTATTAATTGTTAAAAGACGCGTTTGAGTACACACATATGCGCACTTTACCCCAAACGATATGAAAATCATATTTTAGAAAGCCTTTCAAAATTTAACGATTAAGACGTATATAATTGGTATAAGTGTTCCTGTTCGTATATTTCTGGTGAAAAACAGACCCCTTTTCAAAACTAATGTCAAATTTACTGGATTGCATTCTCCATTTACGAGTAATGAAAGATTCTTCTTAACGTGGGCGTCTTACCCCCAGTTCCCCTAATAATTACAAACCTAATCAAATTGAATATGGACTTGAGGAATGAAGTCGATACAAAACATGGGTATATTTTACGTTGAATTTACTATTTACTTGAATTGAGATATAAAGAGGATTTTTCGAAACATTAATAAATTTGACAACTTATGATTTTCATAATGATCAGATGAGATTTATTAAAAAAATCAGTGCAAATATTGTAATTATTAGACCTGACTCCACTGATTAGCATTCAAAATCAAAGCATTGAAAATTCAATTTTTATCAACTGATGAAGCTACTGAAAACTGGTAACAACCAGAGGCTATAAGACAGGCGTCGTCTGCGTAGACAAAACAACTATTCAACGAGGGATAGGTAATGCCTTATAGTGGCTCCATAGATAACAGAAACATGCAGACTGGTAGCACAAAATCTTAAAACACTCAATGTGTTTTTGTGGTTTACTAATTGACCACCCAAGTGATAAAAGTTTTAAGTTTAGTATCTGTTTTTGAATTAGTCTTGTGGAATCCACGATGGTTGCTGAAAAATATCTCTGGAGCCACCTCTTCTAGTAATATTCTAGCATTTTCTCAGGAAGCATTACGTGGACCTAGACAACCCGGCAAACCTCGTTGAATAAACGTACGACTCTTGCTGATTTTTTTTTCTGAAACTTGTTGCATTGAAATATTTCTTTACATAGCGTGAATTTACGGACGAAACCATTCTGACAAATGATGAGAAGAAAAACAGAAACAACCTTCACTTTATTGACTTCCATCTGTACCGTTGAGCCGTCAACACGTACGCCGGAGCATCGTATCGTTGCTGTGTACCTGCAGGAACATTTTACATTATTTATTTTTTTTTCCTTACCTGTTTTTCAATCAGCACTTTTCAGTGCTAAAATTATTTTCATTTTCTTTTATTCATATTTTCTCTTTTCTTTCCAGCATGGGGAAGTCATCGGCTGGCTCAAGGGCTGGTAGAAAGCGTATTGCCGAAACTAATTCAGGTCCATCGCCCAAAAAAGTTGAAATTTCCAACTCATTCGATGTCCTTCATAACATCGGTGATGAGGAAATATTCATATTTAATTCTGATAAGAGTACTAAGAAACCTTCTTCTTCTTATACTCTTAAAAACGAAAAGATTCCACCAATAACGGTCACGATTCCTGACTTCAATGCCTTTCGAAAAGAAATTGTCACTTCCGTTAAGGATGTGAAGATTTCTTTTCAGATCGGTCGAAGGGGAACTGCTCGTTTATTGGCGGAATCTATTAATGATTTTCAAAAAATTTTAAATTATTTGAATAATAAAAAACATCAATTTTTTACTTACGACACCAGAAGTGATCGTCCATTTAAAGTTGTACTTCGTGGTCTCACCGGCGATCAGACACCGGATGAGATCACAGCTGAATTGAATTCTTTGTTAGGTTTTTCTCCAATTCAAGTAATTCAAATGAGGAAAAGAACCAACACGAATAATACCAGTAGTGTTGGTTTTGCTCCTGAACTTTATTTGATCCATTTTAAAAAGGATCAGGTCAATAATTTGCAAATTTTGGAAAAGGCTCGTCTTATGTTTCATTGTCGAGTAAAATTTGAACCTTTTCGTAAATCCCATACCAATGTTTTACAAAATATTACGCAATGTCGTCGTTGTCAAGCTTTTTGTCATGATGGCACTAAAAATTGTAGAATGAATGCCAGATGCATGTTTTGCGGCTCATTCGATCATGAAAAATCTAAATGCCTTTTTGGTGGTGATAAGCCAAAAACAGAATTTTTTAAGTGTGCGAATTGCGCAGGTAATCATTCCTCGAATTCTCTAGAATGTCCCGTTAGGGCAAAAATTGTTGCTTCTAGGAAAAATCCCAAAGTTTCCAGAAAAGTTTCTTCTCCTCCTTCCTCTTTTTCGTCTTCACACGTCAGACCGGCAAACAACCTGCCTGTTCGCGGTCAGCCTCGGCCTACATTGGAATCACGGCTGGGTAATACCCGAAGTGATTTTAATGTTACCTGGGCTGATTCTGCGCCACAAACTCGTTGTTTATCGTTCTCAGAGGTGGTTGAAAATGGGTTGCCCTCTTCAGGTTTAACTAATAAAAATGGGAAAAAACCAAGTCTCAACGTTCATGCGAAGGCTTGGGAAAATCCCCGAAATTCAAATACTTTTTCTTCTCCTTCATTTTCTGATCCTAACAATTTTGTTGATTTGGGTGAGATTACTGAGGAAAAATTAAAATTTTTGCATCAAAATTTAATGGAAATGATGCAACTTATGTTGAAAGCAAATTCAATGTTTGAAGCTTTCCAAACTTCTTTTAATTATGCAAACAAAATTATTATGACTTTACGATTCCCTCATGGATCCAAATAGATGTTTAAATATTATGAATTGGAACGCTAGATCTTTGCTGGCTAACCAAGATGAATTCTTTTTATTTTTGAAAACTCAAAACATACATATTGCTGCCATCACTGAAACTTTTTTAAAGCCAGACAATAACTTGAAAAGCAATGCTTTCTTTAAAATTTTACGAAATGATCGACTTGATCGACAAGGTGGGGGTGTAGCTATTGTCATCAATAGTCGTCTCAAATTTAGACTTCTTCCTTCTTTCAATACAAAAGTCTTAGAAACAATTGGAATTGAATTAGAAACTTCTATGGGGAAAATTATAATTGTTGCCGCATATTTGCCTTTTCAATGCCGCGGCGAACAGAAAAATTTTTTGAAGGGAGATTTGCAAAAACTCACCAGAAATAAATCTAAATTTTTTATTATTGGTGACTTTAATGCAAAACACCGATCTTGGAATAATATTTCATCAAATTCTAATGGGAATATTTTGTTTAATGATTGCTCTGCAGGTTATTATACTGTTGAATATCCTAATGGGCATACTTGTTTTTCTTCAATTAGAAATCCTTCCACAATTGATTTGGTTCTAACGGATTTAGGCGAGCATTGTAGTCAATTAGTTACTCATGCGGACCTCGATTCAGACCATCTTCCAGTAACATTTTCTTTATCCCAAAGTCCCATTGAAAACCCTTTAAAATCAACTTTTAACTTTCAAAAGGCTAACTGGGAGCGATATATGAATTTTATTGAACGTAATTTAGATGTAAACGTTCCACTGAATTCAATAGAAGATATTGATTTGGCTGTAGAAAATTTGACAACTGCAATAGTCAATGCTAAAGCCGCTTCAATACCTAAAGTTAAACATAAGTTTAATCAACCTTTAATTGATGATGATCTTCAGTTTTTGATACGACTGAAAAACATTCGTCGACGCCAATATCAACGTACTAGAGATCCTTATTTGAAATTAATTTATTGCGACCTTCAAAAAGAGATCAAACGTCGTTTAAATTTCATTCGTAATGAAAATTTTGCTAAAGCAGTAGAGGATATAAAACCCTACTCAAAGCCATTTTGGAAATTAACTAAAATTTTGAAAAAGCCCCAGAAGCCAATTCCTACTTTGAAAGATGGGGATAAACTTCTTTTAACTAATTCAGAAAAGGCTCAAAAATTAGCCCAACAATTTGAGTCTGCTCATGATTTTAATTTAAACGTTGTAAGTCCAATTGATGCTCAAATTTCCCTAGAATTTGATGATATTCTTTCTGAGCAAAATGTGTTTGAAAGTTCTTGTGAGACAAATATTGATGAACTTAAATTGATTTTCAAAAAATTTAAAAATATGAAAGCTCCAGGGGAAGATGGGATTTTCTATATTCTTCTTAAAAAGTTGCCTGAAAGCACTTTAAATTTTTTAGTTAAAATTTTCAACAAATGTTTTCACTTGGCCAATTTTCCCAATAAATGGAAAAATGCCAAAGTAACTCCAATTTTGAAACCTGGAAAAAGTGCTTCAGAGCCTTCAAGTTATCGACCAATTAGTTTGCTTCCATCTTTAAGTAAACTATTTGAGAGAGTTATTTTGAATAGAATGATGATTCACATTAATCAGAATTCTATTTTCCCTGATGAACAATTTGGTTTTCGTCATGGACATTCTACTACACATCAACTTTTGAGTGTAACTAATATGATTAACGCTAGCAAATCTGCAGGTTATTCAACTGGTGTTGCTCTTCTTGATATTGAAAAAGCTTTTGACAGTGTTTGGCACAAAGGTTTAGTAGCTAAATTAGCTCGATTTGATTTTCCTGTATATCTCACCAAAATTATTCAAAATTATTTGACTATCCGAACCTTACAAGTAAGTTATCAAAATTCATGCTCTGAAAGGACACCCATTAGAGCTGGTGTCCCTCAGGGTAGTATACTTGGGCCAATTTTATATAATATTTTTACTTCTGATCTTCCTGATGTACCAGAAGGAAAAGGTAGAAGATTATTTGCTGATGATACTTTGCTTTCAGCCAAAGGTCGAAATTTACGGGTGGTACGCAGTAGATTGCAACAAAATTTAAATTCCTTTTTGAATTACTTGAAAATGTGGAAAATTTCTCCTAACGCTTCCAAAACTCAACTTATTTTATTTCCCCATAAGCCAAGAGCTCAATTTTTAAAACCTAATGAAAATCATTCCATAACTTTTAATGGGGTTTCATTAGAATGGTCTGATCACGTGAAGTACTTGGGACTCACACTTGATCGGAATCTTACTTTTAAAAATCACATTGAAGATATTCAATCTAAATGTAATAAATACACTAAATCTCTTTATTCTCTCATCAACAGGAAATCCCGGTTGTGTCTGCGAAATAAGATGCTCATCTACAAACAAGTTTTCCGACCAGCGATCATGTATGCAGTTCCGATTTGGTCTAGCTGCTGCGCGACGAGGAAGAAAGCCATCCAGAGGATTCAGAACAAAGTTCTGAAAATGATTTTGCGGCTTCCACCTTGGCACAGCACCGAAGATCTTCATCGGATTGCAGGCATTGAATCTATCGAAGAGATGGCCAACAACATCATCTCCAACTTCAGAGGCAAATCGATGCAGTCTGCCATCGCAGAGATTCGTTCTCTTTATGTTTAGTTTAATTTTAAGATAGTGTTTAGTTTTAAGTATAAAATATTTTTGCTATTACAGGATGTTCTCCTACATTAAAAACTTGATTGCGCTCAGCAAATTTAAATCTTATAAATAAATTTTCATAATCTAGTTACTTATAGGGCTATGAACAGTTCATTATTGAGCTGAACACCTAGTTTAATGCAATAATGTAATATAAATGTAATCATGATTTGTTACAAATAAAGAAATATTTAAAAAAAAAATTAAAAAAAAAACCTTCACTTTACATTGACTTCAGTCATCAATAACAGATTAAAATAATCATGCAAAAGTGCATACTAAAATAACTTTCTATGCCTAACAGTAAAAAGGTTTTACCAAAAATAACATTTCAAAAATTTATTGGACTCTTTCGGGCAGTTATTTCTTATACGATTTTACAAATCGTTCCAAAGGGTTCAAAATGCCACATTGAAACGGACTAATGGCGTCACCAAACATTTTTTCACCCTGTTAAACAATGACGACATAATGTTAGCCCAGCCGCAGGCACGTAAACTTGCCGAGCTACACGATTCGGAAATACCTCTGACTTTGAATAGGTGCCACCCACTTGCCTTCACCACCCTTCTTGGGGCCCCTCATTCATTCGAGTGTAGTAAACAGTGAGGGAATTCCCACCGACCAACCAAAACAATTGACCGAGGCTATTATTGGGACCTTGATTTATGATTTGCGCCGTTTCGCTTCCAAATGGCACCCATTTGTTGTTGGTCGCTGGGGCCTGCCGCCAATCTGCTACCAGCACCGTTCCTCAATTCTAGAAAGCTACCCCTACCTCAAAAAGCTAAAAATCAACCCCAGGCTCAGCTAAACTTGGCAACATTAGTCGTCGTTCTTCCCCGAGTGCCTCCCATCAACTCCAGACCGCTTCATCCTTCTTTCGAAAACGGATGTCTTCATGCAGGGCAACAATTAAAAAAGTCTGCATCTAAATTGGTACTTCGGCCGGCCGTTGTTCGTCCCGTTCTGTGTGTTTGTGGCTTTTGTAGCCACAATTGGATGAAATATTGTTCAAAAGTTGGAAAACAATCCACTCTGACTGGCAGCGAGTGGTTCTATTTATCGTTTTGTTTACAAGTTGGGAATTAATTTGAGACCCGCTTCAAAAATAGCTGTGCCTGTGGTGGACAGCTATTTTTTGAATGTCGATGAATCATTGCTATGAACACAATAGAATTGTATTTCAATTGGATTGCTAATGAATCAATGGTAGGTGGACTTTATCGATTAAGGGTTAATGAACTCTCGAATCTGCTAATGAAGAATGAGTTTGAATTTAAAACTTTGTTAACTATCAACTGCTTCAATTTGCTTCTGAACCTTTTTATGGGTAAAGCAAGTGCATATAGACCATTCTGATAGTTATAAATCGGTTATTTTTTGAGCATCATTTTTCATCGAAAGATTTTTAGTTACCTTTTTTTTAGAAGTGACAGTATGTTATTTTTGAAATTTAAAAAAAATTGTATGAAAATAAACTGATTTTAACCATTTTTTTTATTTGAATCATAATTTTGTCAAAAATCTAGCTTTGCCAAAAAAAACATTGGAAAATGATGACAAAAAAACTATTTTTAAGCATGATATTAGATAATGAATAATCACTGCAATTTTGCGCTCTAGAACGGGTGATTAAAGTTTTTAAGCGTTGTGACGTCACAAAAATTTTACTGTTTTTAAATTTAAGATTCCTTTAAACGTTACATATTGGCTGATATGAATAACGCTCTAGTAATGGCTTTTGCTATTTTCGAGCAGTTTTGTGAATGAAATATTTCGGATGGCATGCATATTTTTATTCCGGAGCCGGTTGAAAATAAAGGTTTTACTCTGCTTTTTCATACTTATTTGACCAAATGCTTCAAATTTTACCATTCTAAAGTTAGAGCTAAGTCAAGACTACCGAAGCAATTGCTATTTTCTTATTCATAACACCTACTGTCAAAAACTTCAAACCCACTTCACACGTTTTGAGAGGAATTCAATGCAGTTTTAAGAATCAATATCGGTTCAGAAGGTTGTAAGTCGTACCTGGGTAAAGAATGCGTTTTGATGTAACGAAAATTGATTTTTTTTCGGAAATGTTCAAGAATTTTTACTTCAACACTATTACAGTTTTTCTTCAATGCAAGTTTAATCGTGCGTGTTGAACACTTGTTTCGAGAATATACAAACTATCAAAAACATGAAATACTCATCGGCTTTCTAAAAGAATGTTTGAGAATCAAAAAGCAAGTAATTATCTGCGATTTAAGTGAAAATCTTACAAAACCTTGATCTTGATCTTCGCATATCTATGTATATTAAAATGAAAAAAAAAACCGCTAATAGCTTCTATTTCTTACTTGCACCTTGTTCAAACAAAAAAAAGTATCCATGGAATAATTGCAATGAGATTCAAAAAAAATAAACGAACATGGTAAATTTTATAGATTAACTTTTTTATCTAACAATTTTTAATAAAATTATCCCAATAAAACTGTCCTTCATTGAAATTTCAGCCCCGAAGAATGTTACTAAAAATCCAATCGAACCACATATTTACATAAAAGCCTACACAAAAGAGTTTTAACTGAATTACAAAATTCAACTAATTAAAATATGAACTAGCACTCCCAAGCAACCAAAAGTCTCGTTAAAAAGGTAAAGCACAGCTTAATGAGCATAATCAATGTGCTGAAGCTCGTTTAATTCAGCAAAAAATTTAAGTTCTTATTCAAACTTTAAAGTATCATTACAGAATTGAACGGCCTTCTGTTCAACCCACAAGTAATCGTTTAATCAGCAAAAAAATTCTCCTCTCCTCTCATACTTTGGTCACCACCAGCCCATGTTGTGCTGTCGGTTTCTCGGCATCCATCTTTATTCTTCCCATCACCTCAAATCATCTGACTTAATTGCTTTGTTTTTAACTTTGTTCGATACATGCCGGCACGCACGCCTGTTCTGCTACACATTTGTTTGATTCGCTTAGTCAAGCAATCAAACAACTTAAAGGATAAAAATTAGTCCTGATACCAGATTTGAACCACGACCCTTCGAGATAATAGCCAAACACGCTGCCACGACGCCACGCCTAGATGATGCCTCACCGATAGCTAAAATTCGAAGTGGTAATAAGTTCTCCTAGAATACCTAGAAAAAAATGGGTTTCCACGTTATTACTGTTATGCATAAATTATACAAATTCTTGAGTTAATCTTGAAATTTAGTTCATGAATTGCTTCAACTGACTTTACATGCGTGATAAATTCGGTATAAGTAAATACAGTTAGACGAAATTTTTTAAAGTCAAAAAATTTCTCTTTTCAAAAAAATCCTTTGCGAGTTAGCTTTAAGTTGTTCAGAGTTCAAATTTCACTAAAATTATACATTTCAAAAATTTCTAAGCTACACAAGTGATTTATTGATTATATGTCCTTTTATGATGTTCGTTCACACTTCATATTCATGAAATGGCGGACATGTATCAAAGAAGGCTATTTAAGGAACTTTTTGGAACTTCGAGTCCATAGAAGGCTATTTGAGACCTAATTTGTAACTTTTATACTGAATGGATGCTAGTGACATGCCACAAAAAGGCTATTCAAGGAACTTTTTGGAACTTCGAGTCCATAGAAGGCTGTTTGAGACCCAATTTGTAACTATTATAATAAATAGATGTGATTGACATGTCACAATAAAAGCTATTTGAGGAGCATTTTGGAACTTCAAGTCCATAGAAGGCTATTTGAGGCCCTATTTGTAACTTTAATACTGAGTGATGCGATTGCTGTGTCACAAAAAGGCTATTTGAGGAAACTTTTGTAACTTTCATGCTCAAATTTGAGAAAATTCGGCACAAATTCCCTGTGGAACCTTTGTTCAGCAAAATTCGAACTTTGGAGGCATGAGCGTGTTGTTTTGCTAAAATTTCGTTGAAAATTTTGAAGCTGATGAATAATAATTGTTGGATCCGGTTGTTCTAGAATAGTCAAAATAATAAGATTTTTGGTAGTTCACATGGATCGAACAACATTTTTAGATTAGTTCTAAATGCTGGTGTATTCTTTTCTGATGTTTACTTTTGAATCTGCTGCAATTAACTCAGAAGACCTCAATTTTACGCCTAAACAACTAAGTTATATGAATCGCTATGCAAAATTTATCATCGATAGTTCATATTTAAACAATTACAAATCTTTCCGAGAATTGCTGACTTTTTGTTGAACAGTAAAAAAACGATACATAAATGCATTTTTTTTAAATTAAGCATTAATTAATTTTTTTTTAACCGTGTTTTAAAAAAAATAGCTCTTTGTGACGTCACAAAACTGAATCGCTCTAAAATAAATCGAAATCAAAATTTGAAAAAATTTAAAACAGCGATTGGTTGGTTTCGATGAATTGATACTTTTCCGAAATTGTTTTGAAAGTTGATCGAAAGAGCAGAAAAATACGGTTTTGGAGATAAAAAAAAGTGGAAAAAGGAGTACGTTGTTACGTTACGATTTCTTTTGCTTTTATTGTATAACTATTCATTCAATAAAAATACTTTTGATTCCAAATTGTAGCGATTGAAATTCTTAACTTGATGATATCATTTTTTCAATGTGTGATATGAACTGTAAAATTAACATACAATATACCACGAAAAAGCGTTATTCTCATGAACCAGCATCAGTTTTCGCGACATTTTTGTGGAAATTATACGGGTAAACGTACGAATATAAGAACGGGTTCTAGACTAAGGTTGCCAGATTGCCCGGTTTTATCCGGGTTTGCCCGGTAAATTGAAACAAAATTTAGGGACAGTCCGGCCCGGCCCAGTTGCCCGAGTTTATTTGAAAATGCCCGGATTTTGCCCGGATTTTTACACTTCGTTTGAAAAATCAAACGAAAAAAATATAAATTGTGTTGCAGACATTTTTTATTTAGCCAACAAAACAAAAGTTTTTGAGCACATTTTTCGAAAATAACCATGAAGCCTAAAATACGATTTCAAATCTCTTTTTGAATTTCGATGAAAAGAAGTATTTTTTTCAATTTTTTTATCTCGATTTTTCATGAGTAATTTCTAAGTATTGATAAAATTTGCCCGGATTTTGCCCGGATTTTTGGTCGGATTTTTGGTAGAAATAAAATGCCCGGATTTTGACAGGTTTGATAGAAAATTGCCCGCTTTGTTAGGCTCGGATACGTGCTGAAAAAAAATCTGGCAACCATATTCTAGACAGAAATAGATACGTTGGTAATGAAGATGATTTCCAACCTTTTTAATAAGAATACTTTTACTAAAAGACATTTTTTTCCGTGCAATGGGCACTTTACTTTGAAAAACATCATCTTATTTTTATAATTGCTTGCGAAACGGAGTTCGTACGGGATGAGCAAGTACACTATAAAAACCCTCATTTCAAAAATCGTGTAATTTTCAACCAAATTTTGACTGTAGTTTACATCCAAGTGAAGAAAGCATTGTCATTTTCAGCGTTTTTTGCGTAGAAATTTGAAAATGCTTGGCCATACCTCCGAGTAAATGAAACTTGTGCACAAATGAGGCACTGTGAGTGGTCTTTCAATCATAAAACTAGCTTTGGAAGGTCGTGTGACTGTGTGAGTGTCGAAGTCGTTCAAATCGCGTTGAAAAAGTATGGAGAACAGTGTACTTTCGCAGATTCCCCGAGAAGCGGTAAGAGAAATTTGGCCCTGCAATCGACAAGAAGTTCAAGGATGACTCCAAAGGGCATCTTTCGGCATGAGTACGGGATGTGGATAAGAAAATAGGTACTTCATTGACTAACGTCAAGCGTGCCAAAAAGAGAGTTGAACTTCAGACCCATCGGAAGCAGAAGCAGCCGAAAAGGACTACCAAACATGCTGAATCTGTGAATCCAAGGGCTCGGAAACTCTACGACAAGCTTCTGACCAATAAATCGAGGCATGAATCATGATTGATGAAACCTACGTTAAACTCGACTATAATACTCTGCCCGGACCACTATTTTATACCTCAATCTTTATTGAATTGATTTTTAATCTACACAGCAAAAAATTTCTAAAAGTATACGCAATCTAAAATACGAGTGATCTACTTTTTGACCAGTGTAATTCAAAACTGATGTAATTTTACACTCTTTTTGATCTATTTTTGAATCGTTGGTATAAACTTAATTTTGTATGATGTATGTTTACACGCCCTGATCTAAAAAATATATCTCAATATAAAATTACATCTAAAACAATGTAAAACACGACAGATCCATTGTTTTCCTTTTTTTCGCGGCATAAATTGTTCTGTTTTTATCCGAGATGGTGGTTTATTGTGCGAAAAGAAAATAAATTCGCTTCCGCTGTTAATTTTGTATTAAAACCGAACCAAATTCTTTCAGAATTGAATTAAAAAATGGTAGGTTATAGTTTTAGACGAAATGAAAAAAAAATGGAACTTCAAATTCTCTTTCGATTGCAGGAATTGCAGTTTTATAAATGGATCAAAGGCCGAATCAATGTTGAATGTTTCTGATGTTTAGGGGATTCCGATTACTATGCTGTTACGGAAGGATTCAAGAATGCCTGAAGCTGATCGGCAAAACATCGCCCTGCTGGGGATCATCGGACACAACCACAATTCCAGCTGCAAGTGATGGTGGATGTTTTTTGAGTTTGCAGTGTATCGGAAATATATGTTAAATAAAATGACACATGTGGCGTATTTTATTCATAAACAACACCCAAAAACTGATTATTTAAAAAAGATTTGTAATATTAACGGTAACATGTTTTGAAATTTACATCATTGTGTATTTTTACACGACGGTTTATGTCATCCGTTTGCGTGCATTGTTTTCGATCTAAATTTACACGCCTCAAAAATTACATTGTTGAGAAAAATACACCGTGGTAGAATTTTATATCAAAATCGATGTTTCGTTTTCGTGCATCGTTTTCGATCTAAATTTACACGATTTTTTCTTGCTGTGTATTTGTTATCCTCCATTTAATATCAATTTTTTTAATTTATGGGCGAGCCCAGATATATTCAAGAAAATCTGGAATGAAATAAAATCAAAATATAAAGCAAAACTTATTACCTAGTTTTTGGTGATCGTGAAGCTTTTCTAACATTACTTTTGATTATTTTCTTAGTTACATAAGTTTATGGAATATCAGCAGAATATTCGGTATGTCTCTACTGTCAAATTTTTAATATGTAAAAACTTCACATTTTTTTTAAAACATGGGTTCCAATTATGGAACCTGGCATTAGCCCGATATATATCTCGTTATAAATTTCCAGGCTTTGATAACATTGTATGTAAAGCTTAGTTCTTTAAAAAATGGGACATTTTATTTTATTAATAGTTCTTTCACTACTTATTGGGCATTCAAAACTTTGACAGTATTTTGCTGTTTGTGAAATTTACTCTCCGACGCCTACTAACTTACGTGTATTTGAGATACTTACGATGCAAGAGAAAATGATAAATAAACCTGATTTTGCACAGTTTACTTCAAAATCCGTCATTAGAGCAAATTCACTGGTGTTAGGAAAAAGTGGTAAACATTTTATCACTTGAAGCACATTTTAAAAATTTTACCATTTAAAAATGTTTTCAAGATCTTTTGGCGTTGTATTTTTGCACAGCACTGTTTCAATTTCAGCCGTATAAGCACAGACTAATACAGACAGGACACTCTTTTCCAGTTTTTCGCAAGATTTATGGGCAATGTCGACACCAGAGGCGCATCGATCGCACGAAAGATATCGAAGCTAGCGATGTAATTTTGGTCAAATTTGAAACATAAAAATCAAGTTGCTATGCGTCGTTTGTTTTTGTTTGTTTGGTAGAGATAAAGCGAAAAGTTTACTTTGTAGAAAAAAAACAGGTAACATCTGTTTGTGAGCAGTAGCAGTCCTCTGGCCGAAGCTAAACAACGCAGCAAGTTCGGAGTAGTATTTTTCGATTGTTGAAGTAGAAAAAAGGTTTTTATCGGTTAATGTTCAAGTGTTTCAATTATTCAATAATATATTTCTTTCCAGCTACTGTTTTTGGTCACGTTGAGAAACAGTCTCTGCCATGCACGTCGCGAGCTTCAAATTTTATATCGGGCAATCTGCAGACGATCATTGCGTGGACCATCCGGTACACCAGGAAGAGCAGTCAGAAAAATGCCTTAATTATCAAAATTCTACAGGGCCTAAGAGCTAGACTTAGAACCTAATTTTATTAATTTCACAAGAGAAATGGCAAGGAAAGTGCAGTATCTGGCAGCGGAAAGGACCTGTATGTTCTTTTCATAATTTTTTGTCTCCTTTGCCTAACAAAACTGCGCAGTTAGGATGAATAATAAAAACAATTTCGAATTATCAAATTCATTATAAACAATTCATAATTTATTAATTCAACATTTAGACGCAATTGATTTTGAAGAGAGATCCGAGTGTTTTTTTTATAGTTCAAAACTTAAACTTTCCTCTCACAATTTTTTTGAACTTCTCTGACTGACAAATTTAAAAAATAATTATGAATTTATGTTTCCTTTTGTATTTTTCCCGGTTGTGGGTCTGAATTCCCGGATTTCCTGATGCGATTTTCAATTCTCGATTTTTCCCGGTTCTGCAATAACTAATAGCATTCTGCAGTTTTGCATAAGAATTTTTATTGTCTAAAAAAGAAAATATTTCCAAATATGCGCAAATGCAACCCGTGCGTTTGTTGGTTGGATTGGCCACCTTTGGTGTCTCAGCCTCCAAAAACGCCGATCGATCTGCCTTGTGTTTTTGACGCATCACGCATGGACCTAAACAGTACGCGTTCTGACGGTGATAGTTGGTTTCCAACCAACGGAATCCAGCGTGAACCTAAACGAAATCGACCTGTCATTTTGTGTGCATGACACTGTATTACACGCAGGGCTTGATCATTTGGGCCGAAGCTCTAGGTGCGCGCTTAAGCCAATCCAAGTCGTGAGTGAGTGGTACAGTGCTTCTTTTGTTCCATTCAGGCGTCGTGAAGCATACCATACCATAGACTCCAACTAGAGTCATTCACCTGCAAAAAAAAACAAATTTCGAGCAGTGGAAATGTACAGTATTTACTAATTCGGAATTCCTTTATGTCTTCTTTAGCTGCGCACTTTCGGGATTGTTCCGCTTTAATGGAATAAGGTCACTGGCAATATCGGCGACGGTCTCGATAAACTTTCAAATATCAAACGATCTTGAAGATTTTCCTCCTTGAGTTTTTGTTTGTTTACTTTATGATTGATCAAATTTTTTCATGGCTACTTCGACAGTTTTTGAAGTTTTAAATGGTTAGGGGCAATGTCGATACCAGATGGCAGTGCAATCACTTGAAAGAACTTTTGCGAAAAATTGGAAAGAATTTTCTATGGAGAGTCATGTCTGTATTAGTCTGTGGTATAAGGTAGAAATATTGCTATTTTTGAATCACAGCATGCGAGAACACGTATTGTAAAAAAACTTGAAGGCCGCAGACCTTGAAAATGTATTTGCATGGTAAAGTTTTCAAAATGTGCTGAAGGGAAAAGTATGCAAACACTGTCAAAAATGTCCCCGAAGTTCAAATCAAGCATTGCAGTGAAGCACATGATCGATATCTACGGTTAAGGGTTATCAAGGATGTAAAGTCTCATACCCTAGTCTCATAACCTGCGATCTATAATAACCGATTATACAGTACCGTTCATAATTGTATAGAAATTGGAAGCAAGCGCACTGTCACTTCGATTTTGAACTTCCATAACTTTTTACTCTGATAATATTTTTTGATTAATTTTTTTGCGTTAGATAGACCAACAATCACACTATTATATATTTCAGCATTCTGGAGTTTGAGTGGCCTGTGAAACAGTAATTCTACGAAAATCGGACTTTTTGGACTTTTCTCATTCGAAACTGTCTATATCTCTAAAACTACTCAACATTTTTTATTGAAATTTTGCACAGTGATTGTTGAAATATAAAGCTAGCATGTCTGAAGTTTTTGAAAAGTTCTATCGATGAGATCAAAAGTTACGCGAGGTGCAATATTTCAAGCATGAACCTAGAAATGCGATTTCTATAGAATTTTGAACGATTCACGAAAACAATATCGTTTCCTCCACCAATCAGACAAAAAATGTTGAAGTAGAAAAAAGGTTTTTATCGGTTAATGTTCAAGTGTTTCAATTATTCAATAATATATTTCTTTCCAGCTACTGTTTTTGGTCACGTTGAGAAACAGTCTCTGCCATGCACGTCGCGAGCTTCAAATTTTATATCGGGCAATCTGCAGACGATCATTGCGTGGACCATCCGGTACACCAGGAAGAGCAGTCAGAAAAATGCCTTAATTATCAAAATTCTACAGGGCCTAAGAGCTAGACTTAGAACCTAATTTTATTAATTTCACAAGAGAAATGGCAAGGAAAGTGCAGTATCTGGCAGCGGAAAGGACCTGTATGTTCTTTTCATAATTTTTTGTCTCCTTTGCCTAACAAAACTGCGCAGTTAGGATGAATAATAAAAACAATTTCGAATTATCAAATTCATTATAAACAATTCATAATTTATTAATTCAACATTTAGACGCAATTGATTTTGAAGAGAGATCCGAGTGTTTTTTTTATAGTTCAAAACTTAAACTTTCCTCTCACAATTTTTTTGAACTTCTCTGACTGACAAATTTAAAAAATAATTATGAATTTATGTTTCCTTTTGTATTTTTCCCGGTTGTGGGTCTGAATTCCCGGATTTCCTGATGCGATTTTCAATTCTCGATTTTTCCCGGTTCTGCAATAACTAATAGCATTCTGCAGTTTTGCATAAGAATTTTTATTGTCTAAAAAAGAAAATATTTCCAAATATGCGCAAATGCAACCCGTGCGTTTGTTGGTTGGATTGGCCACCTTTGGTGTCTCAGCCTCCAAAAACGCCGATCGATCTGCCTTGTGTTTTTGACGCATCACGCATGGACCTAAACAGTACGCGTTCTGACGGTGATAGTTGGTTTCCAACCAACGGAATCCAGCGTGAACCTAAACGAAATCGACCTGTCATTTTGTGTGCATGACACTGTATTACACGCAGGGCTTGATCATTTGGGCCGAAGCTCTAGGTGCGCGCTTAAGCCAATCCAAGTCGTGAGTGAGTGGTACAGTGCTTCTTTTGTTCCATTCAGGCGTCGTGAAGCATACCATACCATAGACTCCAACTAGAGTCATTCACCTGCAAAAAAAAACAAATTTCGAGCAGTGGAAATGTACAGTATTTACTAATTCGGAATTCCTTTATGTCTTCTTTAGCTGCGCACTTTCGGGATTGTTCCGCTTTAATGGAATAAGGTCACTGGCAATATCGGCGACGGTCTCGATAAACTTTCAAATATCAAACGATCTTGAAGATTTTCCTCCTTGAGTTTTTGTTTGTTTACTTTATGATTGATCAAATTTTTTCATGGCTACTTCGACAGTTTTTGAAGTTTTAAATGGTTAGGGGCAATGTCGATACCAGATGGCAGTGCAATCACTTGAAAGAACTTTTGCGAAAAATTGGAAAGAATTTTCTATGGAGAGTCATGTCTGTATTAGTCTGTGGTATAAGGTAGAAATATTGCTATTTTTGAATCACAGCATGCGAGAACACGTATTGTAAAAAAACTTGAAGGCCGCAGACCTTGAAAATGTATTTGCATGGTAAAGTTTTCAAAATGTGCTGAAGGGAAAAGTATGCAAACACTGTCAAAAATGTCCCCGAAGTTCAAATCAAGCATTGCAGTGAAGCACATGATCGATATCTACGGTTAAGGGTTATCAAGGATGTAAAGTCTCATACCCTAGTCTCATAACCTGCGATCTATAATAACCGATTATACAGTACCGTTCATAATTGTATAGAAATTGGAAGCAAGCGCACTGTCACTTCGATTTTGAACTTCCATAACTTTTTACTCTGATAATATTTTTTGATTAATTTTTTTGCGTTAGATAGACCAACAATCACACTATTATATATTTCAGCATTCTGGAGTTTGAGTGGCCTGTGAAACAGTAATTCTACGAAAATCGGACTTTTTGGACTTTTCTCATTCGAAACTGTCTATATCTCTAAAACTACTCAACATTTTTTATTGAAATTTTGCACAGTGATTGTTGAAATATAAAGCTAGCATGTCTGAAGTTTTTGAAAAGTTCTATCGATGAGATCAAAAGTTACGCGAGGTGCAATATTTCAAGCATGAACCTAGAAATGCGATTTCTATAGAATTTTGAACGATTCACGAAAACAATATCGTTTCCTCCACCAATCAGACAAAAAATGTCTGGCAAAAGCAATGAAGAAAAGAAAAAATGGAATAAATGATCCATTTGTGTTTTGAAATCAGAATCTCGCGATATGGTTGTGATTTTTTCGTTGAAATAGATTTACTGGTTGTTAAAGAGAGAATATGATTTTCCTATGGAAACATTCGTCCAAAATTCTATAGAAATCGCATTTGCAAATATTGCACCTCGCGTAACTTTTGATCTCATCGATAGAACTTTTAGAAAACTTCAGACATGCTAGCTTCATACTTCAAAAATCCCTGTACAAAATTTAAATAAAAAATGTAGCGTAGTTTCAGAGATATTGCAGTTTGAATGAAAAATTCCAAAAAGTCCGATTTTTGTATAATTACTGTTCCTCAGGCCACACAAACTCCAGAAAACCCAAATTTTGTGTTATATTAGTGTGATAGTTGATCCATCTAACGCAAAAAAATTGATCAAAAAATATCATCAGAGCAAAAAGTTATGGAAGTTCAAAGTCGAAGAGACAGTGCGCTTGCTTCCAATTTCTATACAATTATGAACGGTACTGTACTTTAAATTCAATCTCATGATGGCTTTACTTCGTTTTTGTCAGATTTTGCCAGCAGACATTGCATTAAAAATTCTTTTATGTGGCTGAAAAATAATCATGTTTTGTTAATTTCGAAACATCTGTATCCACTTAAAGAAAAGTACTGGATCGAAAGGTAGCAGAAATTGAAGGAACAGGATGCAGCCACCCAAAATACAGTTTAGACGATGCATAAATTTGTATTTATGCTTCCAAAATGACCTTTTTCGAGCTATTTTTATAAGAATAATCAAGGTAGGTTTTTCTGAAGCCTTAAAAACGATTAAAAATTTGTCAAAAAGTTTAGATGAAATTTTTTTTTTCAATTTGTTTTTCTTGATTATTGTTGAGTATTTTCTGAATTTTGACAAAATTTGCCCGGATTTTTGGTCGTCAATTTTGAAGTTAAATGCCTGGATTTTGCCAGGATTTTATAAAAATTGTTCGGATTTGTCCGGCCCGGAAACGTGCTGAAAAAAATCTGGAAACCTTAGCTTAACACCACATACATAGTTTCAAAATCATATTGGTTTTTAAAAGTGGGTATCAATTTTTGATGCATTGTTCTTTGTTCTGTTCTGATGATATTTTTTGTTTGTCTCTAAACTTTTCATACAAAAATTCTCAAATAGCTTTGAATTTTTGAGAAAAATGCTATTTTATTATTATAATTGAATTTCAGTATCAATATTCAATGACCAATCACATGTTTTAGAGAATAAAAAGCAGATGAAACAAAACATTCCATTACTTAGAAGTGAGCTCATCATTCTATTTTTGAAATCGAATGCGAGCCAAAAAAATCCTTCCGAAGTGATTGACGTATTGTATTAGCTATATAAAGCTGTCGTATGAAATGTACCTAAATGCCATCAAATCGTAAAACGCTTCACCATCGTCCGGGAGGGGCTAAGTTTTGGCTAAGTCGCACAATTCATCAACCACAGCACATTTTTTGTTTCCTTTCTAAAACCAAACCGAAAGACGCCGGTTCCTGCCCCTTGTTTTGTGGTTGGTGTAGAGGAGCGCCAATCTGCCAGGACTCAGGCCGGACGGCCTGCCAGGAAGGAAGAATCTGCCGACGGTGGGCCAACGAGGACATAAATTTACGCCAACAAATGTGCGCCAAACAGCCAACCGATTACGTAGTGGGTACCGCGAAATTTACCCAAACTGGACCCTCAGGTCTCGTTCATACACTCAAACAGAATGTGGAGGTAAAGCTTGGCTTCTTTTGGTATTTTAGTCTGTTTTGCCGAGGTTCGACTTGGAGTAAATGAATGTGAATGTTTCGGCTATTAGGGGATCCGTCATGAGTGGTCCGTCTAGCAGAAAACCGAAATAGCTACCGCATTAAGCCGTAAATCCGCCCGTAGTATACGAAGTAATGTGTAGACATTTTCTAAACGTCTCAGGGGTTTAAAAATGCTGACCGGGCGGTTTTGAACTGGGTCGAAGGACTTCGATTTACGATATTTTGATCCAATCGTATTATTGACGTAATTTGCACGTAGATATCTCTTTTTCTTCTCGTAAATTGATAGTATTAGTAGATTGTTCAAGAAAAGCTATATTTACTAGCGGTTTGAAACTTAAAAGAAGAGTATAACTCGAATCGTAAGATGCCAAATTCGATTAGGAAAATGAAAATTTAAGATTCGTTCTTGTAAATTATAGATTTATAAAATACTAGCTGATCCCGTACGGACTTCGTTTCGCCTTGAATCAATAATTTGTCGCGATGAGTTAAGAATATTGAATCCGATGCATTTTTTCGACAACATTGGGTAAAAATTTAACAGTGTTTAAAGTTGCCACTTTTTCTTGTTCTTCAACTTAAAATTAAAATCGAGAGGTTGATAGGTTCTTTAAGAAAATTTCTGTTTTCTTTTCGATCGGTTGCAAAATCACGACATTAAAACAGAAACATGTAATATTTGATTATATGCACGACTCCTTTGCTTGACTTTAACACTAAAATGAGATACCAAATATCAATTGACTGCCTCCCACAAAATTATTGCACAAAACACTGAATTTTAAAAGTGGACGACCTATTGAAACGTCCCACGGCCCGATATTCGATAATTGAAACCAATTTTACGTCCCTCAAAACTCCCTTGTTTTCTATTCAAATAATAGCTGATCCCGTATGAACTTCGTTTCGTTATTAACTTATTATATGTTATGAACAACTTGTGTTTGAATGATAACTGCGAAGCATTTTCGCGGATTATATGCCAAAAGCATTTATCCAGAACGATTTTTCCTCAGACAGACAAATACCCTCTATTATGTGTTGCGTGTGAGCCTACGTGGTTGAATAAGTCGACTGAATCAGAGCAATCGGAAAATTTTTTTAATTCATTGAATTCAGTGAAATCCAGTAGGCGATTTGCAGCAAAGCTGTTTAACATGCAACGCCAACTGGATTTCACTAGAACAACTAACAAAAGGGTAAAGTTTGCTGTTTTTTGAACACGGCTTTATGTATTTAAATTAATTCTAAAACTGAGATATTTGTAAAAACTGCTAAAATTCAGAAGATAAAAATGACTAATCTTTTAGTAAAATCTTCAGTTTAGTAGTTTTAATGCTTTTTACATCTCTAAATAAAGGTATCCAGGTTTTTTTTAAAAATAAAAATGCATTGAGATTTTGAATTCGAATCAAAAAGAATCTGATCCAGAAGAAATTGGTTTTTGTGGAAATTTGGTCTGTCCATTACGAGGAGAATACACCTTTTTTTCTCAAAACAAACTAGTTTTTAGATCGGACAACGAAAAAACGACAACTTTACAGCATAAACGCCGAAGAATTTACATCTTGACGGAAAGATTAGTATTTGGCCAGTAAAATCATCAAAAAAAGACTTGGTGACATGACGATTGATCGGATTATTATTTAATTCATAATTTTTTTGAGATTCAAGATCCAGAAATAAAAGTCGAATATTGATTCAAAATTAAAAAAAAAAAAGAACTCTGAACGCTCTTCCTCCAAAAACCGGATTAAAATTTTCATATTTAGGATATCTTGACTATAATAATTTTTTACTTGTTTGAATTTATCAAGTTTAATGAATTTTTTGGTTCGAAGAATTCGACACTACGGATAGAAATTGCGTGTTAATTCAACTACATATATTTGAAGAAATCATCACCTTCGTTGGAATAGCGTGCATAATAATGTTTCGAGTAAATCCTGTTATGCTTATGCTTATGATACGTACACAGCCACATCTTGTCAGCATTCCGGTGAATAGTAAAAATACATTTACTATTCATCTTATCAAGGCCGGGCCCACTGTGCAGTGGGCCCTCAATCTCAATTTATCTCAATCGTTATTACTAAGAATCTTCATCAGTTCTCCTCAGGTCCGTGTCAATATTTCATTACTTTCAAGGAACCTTGATTTTTTTCAGATTCTTCTTACATATCAGCAATCATAGCATGCCACGAATAGCTCACAGGTTACAACCATATAAAATGGAGCTCTGGGTGTTGGGGCAAATTTAAGGACACTAATCACTGACTTGTAACAAATCTTGTCGAAGAAACTATTTGCAACAAATTTCCGTCACTTTCAGATGTCACCATCCCTCCCTTTCAAACACCTTTTGGAGGGTTAGCTGTTAACGTGACAGAAGAAACTTGGCCAACTTTTTTTAAATTGTATAAATTTTTATAAAATTTATTTTATGTTTCCCTCTCATCGCAGCACGTCGAGATCGCCACGGCGATTGACCAAATTGCAAACTTTTCTTTCGCACACTTACTCGACAAATCACTTCTTCAAATATCACATTCAAAACATCAATTTCAAGGTTCTTGTTTTCTTCATTGTGATTTAAGTCATAGCCATCCCAGGAAATTCTTTGATAACAACAATCGGCGACGATCATCACTGATTGTGCAAGAAACTGCAGCCGCAACACATTCTCACGCCGGTTTTTAAACCATTACCGAAACACAACCTCCGCTATTTTGGCGGAATTGGTGAGATCTATCATTGGAAACTCCTTCGTAAACTTAAACCACTGGAGTCACAAAATTCACTTCAATTGTAAACACTTTTGCCTTTTGCTCGATGCAAATTCTATGAAATGCGCATAGCTATTATCCCACAAGCCCGTTTGAAAAACTTCCTGCGATCAGAGAACCAGTATACATCCAGTCACTTCTTTTGCACATCTTCCTAATGTTTCGAATAAATCCTGTTAAAAGTTAAACCTAAATTTTTGTTTGGTTTCTGTAAAACTTGGGAGCCAGGAAGTCTTCCTGTTGACATTATCGGTGAATGTTATGTTCTCATAGTGAGAACATTTCAAGAATTGAAAATTATAGATGAATAGATTAATACTTAGATCGTTCGCACTGCAAGTTTTGCAGTGCAAACCACGCAAGACCAACTATTGTGTTGTGTTAGACTCAACCCTGTCCGATTCTAACATTTCAAAATAGTTGATCCGTGCTTGAACAAAAGTTAAGTATGTGGTGAAAATGCTTCTTAAAAATTTCTACCCGCTCATTTTCAAAATTTGTAATTTTCTTCTAATCTTCTTCTATCCATCTATAATTTTCAATTCTTGAAATGTTCTCACTATGAGAACATAACATTCACCGATAAGGCCGTAAAAATTAATTTCAAAACAAAAATCACGGTGATTTATCTTAATTGATCACACATTAATGCGCCAGCACTAAATTTTACTTCGGAAGTCCGGACTTCCGACTTCCGAAAGACTTCCGACAAAGAAAAACAAACTACAAACAAACAAGTTTGTGAAGTACTAGATTTTCGGAAGTCTGTGTTTTGTTGCCTGTTCACCAGCGACGTTTCTTAAAAATTTTATTAAAATTCACAATAACATTTACCGATAAGGCCGTATAAAGTAACTTCAAAACAAAAATCACGGTGAGTTATCTTAATTGATATTCTTAGTTGTTTTCGTTCAACGCGTTCAAACAGTCTTTTTGAGTGCCTGCATGACAACTACTCATAATGCACGAACACCCCTACTTTTGATTTCTGATTTGTTCGGTTCTGATCAAAATCTAAATTTTTCCAGTTTAGGCGAATTCTGAATTGTTTTCCTTCAAATCTGAGTCTAGGAGAATTAGATTGTAGAACATTTCTGAGCCCACATGCATCAACAAATTTCTTCTGAATTCTTCTTAAATTTGGCATTGCTACCCATATCCGACATAAAGGGTGTCCACGATGAAATTTCCACACTATGAAATAGCTCCTTTTTAACTTTTTAACCTTTGGGTAGAATTTGATGAAAATTTGGGTGGATTTAGTTCGTAGTGCATTGTTTACATCGTGCAAGTTTTAAAGTCCTGTGATCAAAACTCGCGGAAATGGAGTCGAAAGAACAGCTCGTGCGGGATAAAATCTTGCACATTCATCACGAGAACAAGGATCTCTCGCATCGTTGCATCGCTAAAACGTTGGGAATCGCGAATTCCACGGTGTCGCGAGTGGTTAAGCGGTTCGAGGAACGATTGGCCACCGATTGGAAGCCCAGAAGTGAAGAAAAAAGTATTCCGTACAATACCAAAACTCACAACCGCGTAGTTGGTTCCTTCAACCGAAACCCGAACGCCTCCGAGAAGTAAAACAAGTCCGCCGAAATCCGTGCCAGGAAGTTGTACCCCAATATGCTGACGAAATTTAAATGCTGCATCATGGACGACGAAACATATGTGAAAGCCGACTTCAAACAGATCTCCGGCAACCTGTTTTTCACGGCCAAGGATAAGTTTAGCTTTCCGGAACATGTCCGCACATAGATGATGTCCAAATTTGCGAATAAATGCCTGATTTGGCAAGCCATCTACACGTGCGGGAAGCGGAGTGCACCTTTCGTGATCCAGGACACGATGAACGGACAGGTGTACATGCAAGAGTGCATCCAGAAGCGGCTGCTGCTCTGGGCTGATAGTCCCACCTCCTCATGGTCCAAGACGGAAACGTGTCTGCAAGTCTGGCGTATTGCAGATGTACGGCTAAGAGAACTACCACTAAACCCACTAGAGGCCGTCGACGGGTCTGCCAAACCCGCGCGGAAGAAGTGGTGCACCCGGGTACTTAGGTACCAGTACTTGGGTGTGAGGGTGAGGGTCCAACATGCGTTCGGGGAGTCATGGCCCTGAAATGCGGACGTGACCGGAGGGAGAGCGATCGCCAACTTGTTTTGCGTTTCGGTGGGTATAGACCCGACTCGCAAAACGAGTAGATGCGCAAAGTGGTGGCCAATGGTGAGCCAATCACTTAGAGACGTGTTTCGTCAGTGTCAGGAAGTGTTGTGCCTGAACTGCGAGTGCTACCTGATGAGAGCGGTCTACAGAGAGTTCGGAGGAGTTTGAGTCCTATACGTGGCTTAGGAGGCTTGCCTCCTGACCCGCGTGTTCGAACAGAGAAAGTGTCGTCAACAGCTCGCTTTGTGTTTCTGGACTTTCTGGAATTTCTGGACTAGATCCACAATGTTAGTAGTTGCGCTTAATGGGGACCTATTTTAGCACGATGATATGTTGGATGTCGGGTCCTTACTCGTTAGATAAGGGGTTGTGCATCGAGATGAGGTATTTGCTTACAGAGGATTCGGAAACGAGTATTTACTTGGAGCGCTTTAGCGCGAATCGACCTCCCACTTGAAGTATAGTGTGTCAAACAGATCGAGGTGGGAACAAAGGTCAGCGGCACCAGGTGGACTTTATGGCGTAGGGGGTACAGTGTTCCTTAGCATTGTATCATGAGTGGTCCAATTTCACCCATGGATTTACACGCAAAAAATGGTTGATTCACAGGTTGTGCAAAACCTTATGGCCGGGGATTAGGCTTAGGTGCGGGCATTATGACAAATTTCATATTTTTCTTGTTTCGCCATTAAACTTAAGACTCTTTTGTGATCACATTATATGTATTAACTGGCATAGATATGTTTCTAATAACAATTTACTCAAACCGAATTATCACATGGAGCAAACAAGGCTTCAATCAATTCCTTTGGCAACTCACGAACGGTTCCTCCCGATTAACGCACGCATTCTGCTTAAGGGGGGGGTAGGGTCTAACATTTTCAAAAAATCGATTTTTTTATTTTTTTATTTTCTTATTGTAAAACATTTCAAGAATGTTGTGTCAAATTTTCAAGTCAATTGAAGCAAAACTGTAGAAGTTATAGGCCTTTATCTCCTCCTATCTAATACTGCAAGAAAGCAAGAGTAGAAACTTCAAACGCGTTTTTCTCGAAAGCACATTTTTAAAGTCCGTGGACATCGTCATTTGAAAACTACTTATCCGATTCTTTTCAAATTTGGAACACATTTTCTATATATAAAATACCAGACCCCAACGTTTTTATTTTTTGATTTTTTTTATTTTGGGAAGATTTTACAGGTGAAAAATGGCGGATTTTTATGGGAAAAATCGTAGTTTTTACTTCAAACAGCCACAAAAATTTCATAAAAATATTTTTAAGTTAAATAAAAACGTTGGGGTCCAGAAAAACATCTATTAAAAATATTTTGCTCTGATTTTTTGACTTCAGATGATTCTGTGCTGAGATACAGTGTCCACCGCAAATCCTGTTTTCTAAAAGGCATCCTCGAAAATGCTCCGTCACCGGCTCATTTTTCAATATTTTTCTACGAAAAAATTACTAAATGTTCTTTTAACAATGCTTTGTATAATGCAAAAAATTTGAATACATTTATTTGAACGATAGCTCCAGAAAAAAATCGTGAAAATGGTGTTTTTTTATACCCGTTAGACCCTACCCCCCCCTTAAAATATCACTGTATTTGTGCATTTCTAACATTTTTTAAAACGAACACAAACACATTTAGGATCTCAATGAAACTTAACACTAAGCGTTCATCTTTTGAGGATATGATGGCTAGCATCTTACAAATGCTAAATCCACCAACCCACAGAATGTGTACTATGTACGCCATGACCGGTAATCGATCACATGACCGTTGACTTAGAAGACTCACAGCGTTTGCTACATCATTCAACAATATCTCTGCTTACTGATTGTTTCCATCCTGCTTTGTCTTGTGATTGGATTTGGGATATGTTTTGTTTGGTTTCTTTCAGACATATGCAATACGGACAATTCCAGATTTTAGAAAGCTTGTACATGCCGGCCCGGCATAGAATCTTATACCGATAGTTCCACCTCCAAGGAAGTTCATTATTGGAGTAGAGTCTGATTTGTGGGTGAATAAAATTTTTATATATTTACGTTCAATAGAGTCTGAGTCTGAGTCTGAGAGACGTTTAGACTGCTGCAAATTACTAACAACAGCTACAGACAACAAAACTCGTTTCGCAAACAGAATCGCAGTCCAAGTTGCCAAGTTTGGACTAGGCCTTAGAGTAATTAAATATCCAAAAAATTGTACGGAATATGTTTTTATGTTTGTCTGGCAGTGATTAGAAATAAATATAACTTTACGCAATGAATTTCAATGATAAAATTAATGAACATTATAGGAGTGCGGTCTTGTTTTTTTTCGCCTGTGCTAATTTTTGCTTTTGAGTGTCCGAAAAAATGAAAATTTTGAAATTTCGTTTATTGTAGGAGTGAACATACATATATATCAGAAAGTTTTTCGTGTTCGCGTTGAAATACTACCTAGCAGGTGTTTTAGTTTTCAAATTCACGGGAAATGCTATAATTGTGTGCTCGTGATGGGTTTACAGAAATGTGGTTCTCGTTCGTGTTTTCCGATGTTGTCCTGTTTTTACCCCTGTGTTTCTTTTGTAATTGGCGAAATATTGTTCCGAATGGAAGAAGAGTTTAAAAAGTTTGCTGATGCGGCCGCATTGAAGAATAGTTTAAAGTGATTTTTAACAAAATGAAAAATTCGAAAGCGATTGAGAAATTCTTTTTCTTGAGCTTGTTTATCGATTGTAAATTGTTAATGAACTATTCGCGGAGTGTTCAGGAAAATCTTGTTATAAAATTCAAGCAAGGAGCAATATGAATCAGTTTTTGCGAAGTCTGAAAAAAAACTTGTATCGGATCGTTAATTTCAAACCAATTTGTGCTGTGTCGTCTTGGTTTTGTGGTGCTGTTTTATCATGCTTGCTAAACGGCTTGCCTTGATGGGATGCAGTTTGCTGTTCGGTTGCCTTTGCGCATCCAAAGCAAAGTATTTTGTTTTAATTATTTTTTTTCCACATACTAAA
This sequence comes from Uranotaenia lowii, assembly GCF_029784155.1. Classification (NCBI taxonomy): domain Eukaryota; kingdom Metazoa; phylum Arthropoda; class Insecta; order Diptera; family Culicidae; genus Uranotaenia; species Uranotaenia lowii. The sequence continues at coordinate 111,940,424 of NC_073693.1, forward strand.
AATATCAGGAAAATTATGCTAGTAAGCATTTGTTTAAGTTTGCAAAAATCTGAGTTAAAATGTTATTTGAATCAATATCTACATTAGTAAAAGGAAGTACACAGACGACGAATGTACCATATAGATAACGATATATTACGCTGTTTCATTTTTTTTACCTCTATACTTTGCTTTGAATTTGAAGTTGTGATTTTTAATTGGTAAACCCAATAGTTGCTGATTTTATGAAACTTTCTTCCAGTCATCAGTTTCGAACAAAATTGCATATGCATACGAACAATGTAATATAAAAAAAGAAATGTTGATCCTTGCAGACTATTGAAAGGTAAAGTAAAAGTATGAAAAACTTCAGCTTTTCTCCACTAAACTTTTCGAAACAGTTTATTTCGAAAGGTTTAGTGATTGCACTAATCATTATTTCCTATTTTTTTTTTCGTTTCAAGAGCGAGAAAAGGCGCATTTATTATTGATTAAAAACCTATTTAACTGAATGTAAATTTAATTTTTTTTAAATCACTGAAAAAAAATTTATATATTCTACAAAGAAAATTAAAGTTTTCACTGATTTGTGGTGTGAGAGAATGAGAGATATTTTTGAAAATTTCCGTTGCAGAAAAATTACTAAATGAAATACATATCAATTGATAAGATAACCTTTCAAAAATATATTTATTACAAGGATACTTTGGTTTTCTTCATCATATTTTTATTATTTCAGATTAAATATGTTTTAATAAACTTAACTTTCTATTGATTTACTATTGATGAGAAAGACTTCTAAAATGTGAGGCACTGAATAGCATAGAATCAAAGAGTTTTCAGAAATGCAATATTCATAGAAAAACAATTTGGAAAAAAATTGTGTCATTTTAAGTTACTTTCCGTCTTCAACCATTAAAGCCCATTCGTAAACTCTTTGGTTCAACAGGGATCATGTTTAGGAAAAAGAGCTAGTTTATCAAGGAAGAAATTTGGATGGTATTGATTTGCTTTCAATATTTTACTCGATCCATTTTATTTGGATGTTTATAGAATGCCTCAGAGAAATAGGAGTTTCCTTAGGAAATGTCTAGGAGCATAGGAGGTGTAGGAAACTCATGATCGCACCATTTACCAAAATGGATCCTGATCTTCACCTTTCACCAACTAACACAACCCCTTCCTTGGATACTTGAACATGGATTCGCAGACGTATAGACGGTTTCCATAGTTTGTGATACTAGCTTAAATCTGGTTCTGACTATTCCAATTTTTTTTTTGGAGTGCAGTACCGAGAGGTTGCTGGTTGAACTTAAAGAGTATCTTATTAACAATCCTTCCTTTTTCCCCATTGACTACTAGGACGTGGCCGGCGCTGTTATTAATCATATAAAAAGGGAGAGCATCAGTTTTGTACAATGAGAATGACTGCTAATCCCAAGCACCATTCTTTTGGACTTTGTGCAAAATTGATGGCCTCGATTAATCACGGAGTAGCAACCATTGGCGATGTGGAACTTGTTCTGCTTAGCCACGCCAGCGATCATGGAATTCGAAATGTATAGTTTGAAAATAAATGTAAAAAATACGAAGTTCCTCTAGAATCGTTTAAAAAAAACCTTTAAATGAAGCATTTCGAGTTCAATGATTTAAGGTGGATATGAGTAGTCAACCAAGCTAAGCTAAGCTAAGCTAAAATTAATGAACATTATATTTTTAAAGAGAAATTCCTCTGAAAATTTGAAGTTGACTCGAATCAGTTGTTTTGCCAAAATTAATTATTATATTGGTGATAGTACGGCCTGAAAGTTACTTTAAAAAACAAAATGAAGTTTTATTGTTGCGCGATTTTACGCAAATTTGAGCGATAGACTCAAAAATCACCATTGATGCACTTTTACAACTTGAACCGCAAGTGTCTTAGATGTCCGAAGGACACATTCCACGGGCTTGTACCGCTCAAAAGTGATTTTTAGCCGTTCGCGTATCAAAAAATCTCAAAGTTGTCTATAATTTTGATAATTTAAATCACACAAAACCATCAGGAAAGGAGAAATAAAAATTTAGAACACATGTTTTAGATGATTTTGAAAATAAATTTTTTGTTGGAAAAAGTGGTTATTTTGACAACTTTTACAAAATCATTAATTTAAATATATGGATAAATTTTTTTTGGAAATATTTTTAGTACATTTCAAAGCCATAAAACACGGCTTCATTTTATAAAAAAAAAATTGTTTATATCCAATGTAGTTGGTTTGAAAAGCGAACAAAATAAGTCGCCAATGAGTAAATTTACGTCACAAAAAAAGAAATTTTTAGTTTTACGAGAAAACTTTGAACTTTTAAAAAAAACAGAAATTAAATTTTCTTTGAAAATGATAAGACGAATCTAAATCTCTAAAATTTATAGAAATCGGCTGGAATCTAGCTGAGTTACAACAGCGCGAATGAGTGAATTCACGTCACAAAATTTGTTTTTTTTTTTTATTTTAAATTAAAAATAATGAAACCTGTTTTGACCCTCCAGATGGTCGGATTTTAACAGATCGAGCATAATTTAGTTGATTATTTTAAAAAATTCAATATTTTCAAATAAAAATACAAAAAGATTGAAAAAGGAAATAAAAAAAAAATGTTTCAATATGTTGCTATTCAAGTGCCAATCAAAATAACGATAAAGTAAGGTGCAGATACTGAAAATTTATGATTGTTAAAGTCGGAACAACAAAATATCGTTTTTTTAAGTGTATGTATATAAAATTTGAAGGCTCCAAAGAATGGTTCAGTATAACCACAGGCACAGGTATAACTTTATATTTCGTGACGTGAATTCAGTCAATTTCCCTGTTCTGTTTGAACCGAGTGAATTCAAGTCACAACTTCAAATAAGCGTTACTTTGTTCGTTATTGTTCAATCGAGATGCTACGTACATCAAATTGTGGGTAATATTTTTTTCTACAACTCATTTGAAGACACCGATATTCTATTTCCACAAAGAGAACAGGAAATCAACGTTGTATGTACTAAAGTCCAAAATGGTTAATTCTAGCGTGAATTCACGTCACAAAAGTAATCAATCACAACAAAAACAACTTAAATTTTACAATGACAAATTGTATTCATTTTGAAGGAAATTCAATTTCCGACCATTTGCTACAATTTTTATCATTTTCGAGTAAATTTGTTGACTCCTAGAATGATAACAGAGCAGAACAGTCCGGAAAAGCGATTTCACGTCACGGTGGAATGTGTCAAACGTGAAAGTTCAAATCAAAATGAAGAATGGCAATCGATGTTGTCAATCGAAAATCTCTAAAAAGTTATTTAATAAACCTTTCCTTTTTCTCTTAAAACAATTTTCTCCAAGTAAATCCTTAAAAATTCTATCTGTATACAACAAAAACCGGCCAGATGAGCAATCATCGCAGCTTTTTTTAATACCTACTTGTCCTCCTAGAAAGACAATCCCAAATTTGCATAATTCCATCTACTTGTGGCTTCAAGTTGAAAATATGACGCGTAACAGTTGGTATAACAAGGCCTATTTTTAGTCCAGCACCAAGAAGTTCTATCAGTGTAGCTAGACAGATGGATGTTAATGTTTGCTTTTTTCCCTCTTGGAAAGGTTTTTGTGGCGTCTTCGGGAGGCAGGACTCGTTTTTTATATACACTTTTTTGCTAAAGAAAATGCCACCCTGCGAGAGCTAAAATGAGATACAAATCCGTGTTATTTAGTTTGCTAATTGAATGCAGTTTAAGCATGATAAATAGTTTCTTCAAGTTTTGCCCAGCTGGCAGTCCCAGAACGCGGGCACGTTAATAGCCTGACCTTGCGAAAGGTGCAATTTTCCTCCCTGGCTGAAGTTCTTCGGTAATTTATTGCTTATTTCGCTGGCGCGCTAAAAGAAAACCTCCTGTGAAAATAAAAACGCAACCGAGGTAAATTTTTAATGAACGCTGCCGTCACTTTTGGGAACTTTTCGCTGGTATGAGGGTTTCAATTTGCGAAAACGTGAAAGTTGCATTTTTGCAGCGATTATTTTATATTTATGAGTAGGGTTACTGTTCTTTTCATGCGACTTATCCTGTAAAATAAATAAATCTTTCTGAAATTACGATGAAAACTTCTTACGATGATAAAAGCTTCCCTAAAGGATACAATTTTTCCTAAGCTGTTTTCAAATCTGTTGTATTTTACAAAGCATTGATGTGCTAAAAGGTCCCATACCCTGAAAGGCGTAAAGCAATAAAAATAAAACCATTAAATCGTCTTCGTTCTTAAAAACTAAAGGGCATCCTCTTGACGCGCGAGTCTTTTTGGCCAACGAAGAACTACCTTTTGAAGAAAAAAAAACTTAAACGCCCAGAAATCCGGGAAAACAACACATCCTCCTCGAATTTTCGTACAGCTGACTTCCTTTTTGGTTGAGGATTATTCCTAACGAACCAGTTCCCTGTGCAAAAAGGCGGTTATGCTTTTAGGAAGCCACTGAATGTTTCACCATTTTAACGGTCAAAGTTCATTTGGGGCTGGCTGGCTTTTGGATCCTTTCCGATGGGTTTCGTTTTGCGATGGAAAATCCCTCCAACATGGGTTTCATCTGAACAAAATTGGTAGCAGCACGTCGTCGTGGGTCGTCCTGACTGAGTTCCGGGATTTCGCCAATAAAAGGTTGTTGTGTTTATTGACGTTTAATTTGTGGGTGATTTTCCCTGACGTGCATAATTGATGTTCGAGAAAATAATGTTGCTGAATAAAAGCTTCACAAATTTAAAAACAAATTTTTGGTCATATTTTCATTTGAAGACCCTACTTTAAGAAGAGAATAAAGATTATAAAAATTGAAATTAAAATAGTTTAAAGATCCTTGTGAATGAACTATTGAACTCCAATAAGACTCCGAAAATTAAATCTGGATGTGGATGAAAAATATAAAAATCTCCCATAGTTGAAAGATTTGTTTGTTCAATTTTTGTCAAGCACACAGTGCGATGATGCTATCAAATTTTTGTAAATTCATAATTTTCGTAAACTGAACATTATACTGATCACGAAATCATCAAATATTTCTACAAAATCGTTTATTATTATTATCTCATATATCTCATATGTAAAAGAGCTGGTGTTCTATGGCATTTCACAGAAATGCATAAACAAAGACATTTTTTTAACATGCCCTACAAACATCTCTTAGGTTAAAACAAAAATAGAATGGACCAACTACGTGATAAAAAATATAACGATTTTCCACTTTCTTCGAGCATCTGAAAAACAAGTTTACCCCCGAGACCTCAATTTCATTCTTACTTAAACATCTTAATTGGGGTCTTAGATGTCCAATAAATCAAAAACAAGCTGCCATTTTTTGCTGATTCAAAAGTTAACATTTTTTTGTAACAGGTTTATCTAAATCGTCCATACTTTTAAGCTTGCTTTTGGTAATATTTTTGAATGAAAAACTTTCACTTTATTCGGACACCTGAAACCTTGCCTTCTTGTTTTAAATCAATAAGGTCAAGCTACAGAGAGCGAAACAATATTTAATAGTAGGTACCACTATGTGTTTTGATTGTTTAAATTTGAATGGTTAATAATCATCAAAATTTTCTTCTACCACTTGTTTTGAATTGTTTAAAAGATATTGCAAGCATACTTTTACTTTTTTTCTATAAATCAATTGGTGTGGAGGACTAAAATTTTTCTTTAAAAAAAAGTGCATAATAAAATAAAAACGAAACTCACATAAGTAGTTTTACAAAATAAAGATTATTTCGTGAAATTTAATATGCACAAATTGCTTCTGCAAACTATTTGAATAGATAAGGGTTTGAAAAGAGTTTCTTCTAGTGCTCTCAAATTCAACATAAGAGCGATAATATTTTATCAAACTGCTTAGCTTTTTCATCAAAATAACGTGAAATGAATCAACAAACGAGTATTATTAAAATCTGCAAATATACACCAGAGTCAATTCCAAATCATACCAATAACCACGCATCATCCGAAAATACATCAGTATTCCGAATACCGCCCCAAGAAATTCACATTGTTGTAAGCTTGATGCAACATTAGGGTGGTCTAACCGGTTTTACCGAAACCGGTGGATTTTCCAATTCCGGAAATACCGCTTTATGAAGCGGTAGAACACCTGTATTTCCGATAAATTTTCCATCATTTTTTGGCATTTAAATAAAATTTACACAACTTTTTCTTACCAAATTTGTATGAGTAAGAATGTCAAATTTTATTGAATCAGCTTTAAAATCTAAGCTCAATAAACCTGACTGCAAGGTTTATGTGAGATTTAATTATTGCTAAAGCTTATAGATGTAACTTTTTTATTCAAGCTATACCTAGTGGCGTTCAAAAGAGTATTGAAAAGCTGTCATCTGATATTTTTTCATGAAACTATAAAAATTTCAGTTCAGCTATCGAACTAACGCTCCACAACATTTGAAGACTGCACAAGTGTACAAAGACTGAAAAAAAAGATACAGCTACACGAAATTTAAGATTGCTTCACAATAATCACTACATTTTTCATTTAAAAACTTAAATTTGGTCAAAATATGCAAAAATGTTTTATCTATAAACAGGTCAAAATTATCAAAATTCAAAAATCAAAATCAAAATTCTAAGCGGTGCCGGGCTTTCATAAATTTAAAACAAAAAATTTTGAAACTTGATTGAAACTTCCAACCTTGTTATAAAGCTTAAAATGTTTCTAAACAAATGTTAGAATGTTAGTATAAATTTTCTCTTTAAGAATTTTCAAGGTAATTGATGTAACTCTGTTGATTTTGTTTTAAACGCTGTTGAACCTTTTTCCAGACAAAGAAGTAACAAAGTTTTTATATATAGCAACAAAGAGCGTATGGATCAGATTCAAATAACTTTATTTATTGCTAAATTTTGACAGGTTTTTAAATAGATTTTAATTTCGATTTGTTCGTTTTAATTTTGGAAAGACAAACTTAATGCGATCATGACCTAGGTTGTAGGGAAAACATTCGTATTTTAGACAACAATAATCTGTTGTTCAATGAGTCAACCAAAAGCTTTGTGAGAGTGCTTTGAGTTTTGTTTAGTAATTAAGTAAGTCATTTTTCCAACGAAAAATCTTTATGTAAATCAAATTTAATTTCATTTTCAAGAAATACTATTTAAAACTTTTACTAAATCTGTAAAATCTGTTCTTAATTCTGAATACTTTATTACAGAATATATGTCAAAATTCCTCAAAAATGTTATGAAATTTCTAAAATTTCTGCAACCTCACAGCGGAATTATAATAATAAAATGACGATGATATATATTTTGATCATCATGAGGATGATGATAGATTTTTGACAAAGGAATAATTCAAAGGCACAATACCATCTTTTTCAATTGCAAATGATGCTCAATCTATTGCGTTATTCTAAGAATTTTATGCCATTACTACTGCAATTAAACGAAACTTTTTATGAATTCGATTTACTTTGAAAAATACCGATTTTACCGGTTTTATCGGTTTTATAAATTATAGATACCGAATTACCGGATTTGAAAAAAACCGGTCCGACAGCCCTTTGCAACATCCATGACTCATTTGGTAGAAATTATTAACTGCTGAAAAATATTCTGGACGTGAGCAAACTCATTGCTCTTTTTTCTTAAATTTAAATCATTTTCTTCTCCTTTGAATTCAAAATACTTTATTTCAGCATTTTTAAAACAAAATAATCGATCAAATTCAAAACTGACCATAGCAAAACTCTCAAAGCAGACTGTTGGGCAACATAATTAATTGATTGCTTTAAAAACAAGAGCCACCCCAGCGACTGAGCAAAAAGCGAGTTCTTTCTTTAAAACTCACTCTCCTCGACCGATCGTGTTTCGTGCCACGGTTTTGTTTACCTCAGCATCATGGTTGCCACATGTACAGAAAACTCGCTTCTAAAAAAGCTAAACAAATTTTCTGAATTTGAGGTTAGTTCAAAAAAATTCTTCAAAACATGTTGTATCAAGATATAGAGCTTTGCCGCTATAAACCTTCCAAAACTGTTCGGAAAATATCCGTTTCGTGGTAATTTGACTTGTAATTTGTTGTTTTTCCCGTGGCCGCAAATGTTGACCGATTTTATGATATTGGATTCATTGTGTAGGTTATTTATTCTAGTTCCTAAATTATTTAAAATGAAGTGAATTTGTTCTAACAGGTGGTCTTTTGTTGGTTCCTAATGAAAAAAGTATCTGACAACTTTTCATTATTTGAGTGTTTCTTTGATTTCTGAGATTGTCAAGAATTCATTTATCCGACGATGTATAAATATGTGGGGGTCCAATGAACATTTTGACCGCTATTCCGAATTTTCCGATAGAAAAAAAATCTAACTCAAAACAAAGACATCCAATTTTGTCTTTGCTTCGCTGTATTTCATTTCTCAATTAACCAATTTTAGAAAATCTCAAATTTCAGTTTTTTCTCGTTAATTTTATTATCATTGTCATAAAACATATTTCGTCTCTAAAAACTCTCAGTTCCTCTATATATTTGAATGACGATAAAGATGCTTTGAATCTGCGCTTCAGGTCATATGACCCCGACGGCTTTGGAGGGTTAACAAAGTTTTTTAAAAATTGAATGGTCTACAACTTTTTTGAAGACATGATTGTGATTAGATGGTAAACACAAAAAATAGAAAAATTATCTCCCATTTAAGTAAATTGATCAAGAAAAAAAGAACAGCGAAACATTCGCATTCCAAACAATAAAAAGTTGAAGAACGTATTATAAAGCTTTTTTGATTAAGAGCCTTTTAAAATGCCCATGATAACGTTTTTCATTTTTTGGACCACCGCAAAATGGCAAAAAAAAAGTTTATAAACCGCGGAGAAATTCAATATCTTCCGATCTACTTCAACCAAATCTATGAAAAATCCTTTCCTTTAGTGAAAGTGCCTGGAAAATTGATTGCACAAAGTTTCCAACGCCACTTACGAACGGAAATATATTGCCTTTTAGTCCCTTATTCTTCTATATTTTGATAACAATCCGGAAAACACTGGTTGGACTAAAAAATTTTGAACAAAAACAGACCTTTCATGTGTGATTATTTTTTAAAACAAAAGAGCCATAACACACATCGGAAAATGGAGTTTTGACCGTTTTACTCTCAAATCCCCTACATTTTTCAGTTAATTGAGAAAAAAGCATGTTCTGACTTGAAATTTTTTAGTCACATGAGACTTTTCTTGTGTGATTTTTCCCAAGGAATCGAATGAAGGCTGTATGAGTAACCTCAAGCATCGTAAAATGGAGTCATGGCCATTTTATCCTTTTTTTCTCAACATTTTTAGTATAGCTCAGAAAAAGCATGTTCGGACTTGAAAATTTTGATCCAAATGAGACTAATCTTTTGTGGTTTTTTCCTAGGAATCGAGTGAAGGCTATTTAAGCCACCGCACGCTTCGTGAAATGGAGCTATGGCTGATTATACCCTCGATTCCACAATATTTTTCAATAAAATATGAGAACAATATGTTCGGACTTGAAAATTTTGAATCAAATGATACCTATCTTGTGCGTTTTTTTTTTGAGGAATCAATTGAAGGCTATTTGAGCCACCACAAGCATCGGAAAATTCAGTTATGGTTGTTTTACTCGAAATTCCCCAACATTTTCTAAATATTTTAGCCACAAATCCGTTTTATGAAGTATCCGGTGACCTAAAAAGCCTTCATTCGATTTCTCGAAATAAAAAAAATACTCGAGAAAAGTTTTAATCGGTTTTAAATTTCCAAGTCCGAACATGCATTTCTCTGAAATATTTGAAAACTGTCGGGCAATGGAGGGTGAAGCATCCATAAATCCATTTTCTGATAGCTGTGCTGGCTAAAATAGCCTTCATTGGATTTATCCAAAAAAAATCACACAGCATAAGTATTGTTTAATTCAAAATTTTCAAAGCTTTTTTCTCAATTTATCGAAAAATGTAGGATATTTGAGGCTTAAAACAGACAATAACTCCATATCAAGATGCGTGCGGTGTCTGGTACAGCCTTCAATTGATTTTTAGGGAAAAAACACATAAAATGACATAAGATTTGGTTCAAAATTTTCAAGTCCGGAAATGTTTTTCTGAACTAGATTAAAAATGTTGGGAAATTAAGAGTAAAACGAACATAACTCCATTTTCCGATGCGTGCTATGGCTCGAACAGCTTTCATTTGATAATAATTAGCAAAAAAAAATCACACAAGAAAGGTTTCTTTTTGTTCAAATATTTTAAGTACAAACTAGCTGACCCGGTGTACGTTGCTACTCCTTTGAAAAATTTACGAAATTTCTTTAAATTAATATAACTATGATTTGTGAGAACATTATTCAAAATATATTTCAACATAATTCAGTTGTAAACTCTTTGAAATGGGTGCTGAAACTTTAGTTTCCATTTGCCAAAGTTGACTTAGTTTTTATTTGCTTATTACTTTTTTAAGTTGTGCATAAAAACATTTCATTTCCATGAAATCTTTTCTTCTTGAAAAAAAATTGAGGATCCCTCTCCCTTACCATCTTTCCATTGGAAGGAGGCAGGAGTTCTAAAAATAGAAACATTCCTCGAACTCTACTACACTCAAATGCCTAATTTTGTTCGATTTGCTAGAATAGTTCTGTATTTATACATGTGTTGTATTTATGTGAGCCCCTTTTTATTTTTTCTTCTGAAAAAAGGAAGGGGTCTCCAAAATTCCAAGAAACTTTCTTTCTACCCTGAACCGCCTAATTTGGTACAATTTTCGTGATCGATTCTCGAGTCATGGAAACTTTTTACTTTTTTTTTGGAACCCCCTCTCCCTTAGATTGAGAGGGAGGGTTCTCCAACTATTATAGAAAGGCACTATATCTCCGTTAGTAAGCTCTTGCGGCTTCTAAAACGATGATCAACCGATTCTCCGGGCATTTTCACTAAAGGAAAGTATATTTTTTAAAGATTTGAATAATGTAGGATGGAAATTTCTATTGAATTTCTTCGCGGTTTATTCACTTTTTTCCCCATTGTGCACTTTATAGGCGGGCAGAAGGTCTCCTTTACAATATTTTTATCTCAACTCGAAAACTATCAAATGTAAGTGAAACTAAATGTACCATGGCAGCAAATTTAAGTTTAATAAATGTGGAGGACGGTTTCACCTTTACAATTTGTATAAAAACTCGAGAACTAGCAGAAAGAATGGATCCAAATGTGGCATGGAAGCGTACTTAAATACTGACAAGGAATGTTTCTCAAGCTGTTTGAGAGCCCTTGCTCTTTCCAGTGGAGAGATGGAGATGCCAAACCAAACTTGACATGTGACATTATTTTGTTACATAAAAGACATTCCTTTGATAAATTAGAGCTTTTGAATAATTAAAAAAAATCCTTTCAAAGACATGTAGAAATAAAATTCTGAAAAATCCTATCAGTTTTATCATAAAGTTTTCATGACTTTAAAAGAAATCATGATGCACACAATATTGGGGTACCACGCTGTATTTATTTGAGCTGATCGAATTAATTTTTTAACGAACATTTTCAATTTGCAAAAGAGTCTTTTTCATTTTTTTAGCTTAGCTTAGCTTAGATTAGCTTAGATTAGCTTAGCTTGATTGACTACTCACATCCACCTGAATCATTGAAGCCGAAATGCAACATTATGAATTATTACAAAATTATTTTCACTGAACAAATTTATGTTTCTTTTAACATTCAATTAATATAGTTTATTTATATAGTTTATTTATTTCTTACAAATCAACGGAACACATATTGGTCCAAATGATGACTTAAAATTAATATAAAAAGAGTTTTAAGTCTAATTACAGGGTTTACTTAAAATTTTACTACGGAAAACATCTCTCGAAACATCGAAGTCGAAGTGCTCAGAAAAACGGTTGAATGTTATGATATTATTGTCTGTTTTTTTTTTAGGAAATGCATTTCGAAAACCATGATCGCCAGCGTGGCTTACTAGAACGAATTCTACATCGCCAATGGTTGCTACTCCGTGATTCACCGAGTCCATCAATTTTGTTCAACTCATTCACACTGCACAAAACTGATGCTCTCTCTTTGAACGTCAATAACGGCGCCGGCCACGTCCTAGTAGTCAATGGATAGATTGGAAGAAAGAGAACGGGATGAAAGTAAGAAATTTGTGCTTTAGGACCGAGGTCACCTCTGCATCCTAGCAAACAATTTTGGTTTGGAGAGTGGGTGGCAGGATAAGATTAGGAAACACTTTTGACCAGTGTGATCTAGTTTTTTCAATCCTGTTATTGACAAACATTTTTTATCTGCAAAGCCCTAAATTTGCTGAACACTATCATACTACCAAAAATTCAACTTCTTGCTAAGCTTTTTCAAATATAAATTCAAGAAAACCCCTTAATGTGTTATAGTAGTGCAATCAATTCTCCGACCGTAACCCTGTCAATGAATTATTTTAATTTGTATTCATAGATTTTGAATTTAAAGGCGTAGTTCTAAGGGCAGTGTGTCTACTGGATACCTTAAAACGTTACCTAAATACCTAAATTGCCGTTTTGTTTTTACGAAATCAGTAGTTTAATGTTGGCATAGTCTCGAATCAAATTGTATTTTTTTTTTAATTGAAAGTTCATGAGGTTAACTAATCTAAATATTAACTATTCATTCTTTTATCAAGCTAGCTTTTTCACTTATTAAAATAATTTCAAAAAGGTTTAATTACTTCTATTTGGAATTGATTTGCTTTTCGCTTTCCTGACTGAAAATGGCCTTATTTTCACAAAACGATAATGAATTTAAATTATATATTTATTTTAAGATAGGCCCATTAAAAAAAAACCGTTCCAAATCATTTATTATTCCGAGGATAAGGTGTAATAGCTCAAAAGTTAACTGAAATATTCATATACAATTGGGAGAGGAAATTCAAAATCTAGTTCAAATGAAAAAGTTCTTTAAAACAAAGTATGAAAATAAGCTAAGACATTAAAGTTTCTTGTTCTAGTCAATATGCCTATCAAATGGGAATAATGTTGTCTAAACTGATCACATGATTATCAGAATGTATGAGTTTATGGGTCTAATATTTTGATCCGTTTAAAACTTTTGATATGAAAGAGAAAAAAATATTTTTCAGAAATAACACAACCCTCGAAAAAAAAAAAAGAACGGGCACCAAAGCATTCTTAAACGTCGGTTTCCGATGTCAAAGGGATCTGGAACTGCTTAGCTGATCTGTGGCAGGCCACCTGGAAGCGCTGACTCTTCAATTTCTGAGAAAGTTAACAAATGTGTTGGTCTAATCCAAAACATGAATCACTGTATCGCTCCTTATAAAACAATCTTCAGCACTTCTTGAAATTTGAAGAACAAATTATTGAAAAATTGAAAAATAAATTGTTTCACTGCAGAAAAAACGCGTCAGCTTTGATCGATCACAGCCTACCGAGTCCAAAAGAGTCTTTTTCATTTTTTGATCATATAACAGTACTCATTTAACGGTAAGTCATATTGATTTCCCAGTACCTCGCAAACCAATTCAAGGCTAACCGAAAATCAAAATCACTTGTAAAGAGTGTGACCTTTCCATTTCCACAATCGCACCGACATACCGAAACACGTGGAAATTATGTTTATTTGTACCATAACTGTGTGTACATCTTACTTCGCCACTAAATACCCATTAATGTTTCCACACTTAACCACCCGAAGACCCCTCGTATTGTAGAAGAACAGAATAACACAAAGACTTGGGCGGTGGTCCTCTGTGGGTGGTAAAAATACCTTTTCCTCACTCGCCTTTCACCCGCCCTCGTTTTACTTTCGGTTCAAGAATTGTCGCGTGATTATTATGCCATTAGTGTAGTCGGGAAGGTACGAGTGTTATGTAGTTTATATAAATTCAAAGAATCGGTACAAACGCTGCTCTGGGATTCAATTCGCAAAAGGTTGAGCAGCCAGAATTAGATTACAAAGAGCACTTGACAGGTAGGACTTGGCGCCATGCCACAACTTTCACCTCTGACCTCCTCCAAGCTTGTCCGACTTCAAGCATGTTAGTTTTCCTCAGAGTCTTCGTCGTCGGATTGTATTTAGAGAACCCCCTTTTCTTGGTCCGGCGAGCCCAGCGTCGAGGATTCGCGTTTAAAAATCGCACACCCCCCACTTCGAAGTCAAAGATTGTTCAGACGTGGCCCCTTTTCCAAAGTTAACTCAACGGAACAAGGACCACCAACCCCCACCCCAGTTTGGGTCAAATTATTCGTTCTTGTCACGAAGTACGAGATTGGCAAACCTGGGCTCCCCTTCCTAATGGTCGATCCGGGTCCACTTGTGCCGCGTGAAGATTTTCGACTACTGGCGGAACGGGTTAGAAGTCATTGGTTTAGTTTTTCCATTTGAGGGCGTCTTGAAGTGGGTTGTTTTGAAATGAAAATATCGAACACGTCGTGCTGCTAAATCACGTCCCATAAAGGGGTATACGATCAGTGGGCTCGAGTTGAGTAGACGAACTGCGACGGAAGTACAACCGATGCTTTCTTTAAATGTTTTAAATTTAAACTTTCTCTTTGAAAAGTTTTGCGTTCTAAATATGCTATCGCGAATCCCAGTTCTTGTGAAGGAATTTGTCAACAAAGATTATCACGGTTCAACCCTCATTTGTAACAGATCTCACCAGATGTTTACAGGATTAAAGACGCCAATTTAATTCTGCAGATGGAAATCAGCAAAAAACTTGGATATTGATTTTTATTTATTCTCTACTAGCTGATCCCATACGAACTCCGTTTCGCTTTCAACTTGGAATATGTCATTAACAGTTTGTATGAAGGCCAATTGCCAAGCATTTTCCAGATGCACTTCTGAATTCATTGCTAAATAATAATTGCAAAAATTTTGGTCGATCACTTTGAAATCCCAAATTTGAAATCAGAAATCCTTTGACCGTGCCAAAAAACCACGTGTATAAATTTCGACTCGATCATTGCAGAACAATGCAATTATTGCCAAAAAGCTGAACCCCTTTCGGGGGCTCTTATACAATCTTTGATGACTGAGATCGATTGCCCTTTCCTCAAAATTCCCGTGTGCAAATTTTCAAAGCAATCCATGGTATAATAACGTCAATATTGCTAAAAACAGTGAAAAAATCATTTATATGGACGACCCCTTTCGTCGACCCCTGCAAAGCATTTGACGTCTGAAATCGGTTGCTCGTCCCTGAAAACTACCGTGTGCAAATTTTCATCCCAATTCGATGTCAAATAACGACGATATTGCAAAAATATTGAAAGGTTTATATGGACGACCCCCTTTGCCGGCCCCTTACACTGAATTTAATACCTGAAATCCATTGCTCATCTCTCAAAACTCTCGTGTACCAATTTTCGTCTGAATCTGATGTATAATAACGACAATATCGCATCAACAATGAATAGTTAGTATGGACGACCCCTTTGGCCGACCCCTGATTTTAGTTTGGATAAGTGAAATCAGTTGTTTGTCCCTAATAACTCCTATGTGCAAATTTTCTCCATAAACCGATGTATAAAAACGTCAATATCACTAAGATACTGAAAATTTTATATGGACGACCCCTTCTGCCGGCCTCTTACACTGAATTTGATACCTCAAATCGATTGCACGTCACTCAAAACTATCGTGTACCAATTTTCATCTGAATGCGATGTATAATAACGTCAATATCGCAAAAACAGCGAACAGTTAATATGGACGACCCCTTTGGCTGACCCCTTACACAAAATTTGACACCTGAAATCGATTGCTCGTCTTTCAAAACACTCATGTGCAAATTTTCAACACGATCCGACGAAAAGTAACGTCAATATCGCGAAAACAATATTTGTCTTCTATGGACGACCCCCTTCAGAAGGGGTCATCCGAAAATCTAAAAACATTTTTCATCCTTCCTGGTCATAATGAGCATCCATGCCAAATTTCAGCTCTCTAGCCCTTAAGACGGCTGAGTCTATAGAGGACAAACAAACAAACAAACAAACAAACAAACAAACAAACATACAGAAATTGCTTTTTATATTTTCTCTATAATAAGCAGAATTCTTTAAAAAATGTGATGGGATATTTATCATGTTATATTAGGTTATAGTTTGATTTAACTGTATTTTCATAAGTAGCAACCTCTAAAGTACTCCGATCAAAACTGTAAGCTATAAAGTGCTTCAGATTTTAGAACGACGTTACGGAAAAATTGAGGAATGGAGAATCTCTTGAGGAAAGTTCTGCAGGGCAGTCAGCAGCGGATATGACGAAAAGCCAATCGTAAGTTTACAGAAAATCCGACCGTTGAAGACACGCTATGTTGAACCGAAAAGAAAGAAAGAACGCCGACGACGGTCAGGCACGACCTATTAGGCGGGAAGTAGCGAGCAACGAAGAGAAAGCTTTGCGTGACTTCCAGGTACTTTTCGTATAGGTGTGGAAAATATTAGAGTGTCCATTTCCCGGGCAATTTCTCATTCCCGGGAATCGGGAAATCTGGTGGCCTGTTTCCCGGGAATTCCCGGGATCCCGGGAAATATTCAAAAACATGTAAAATACATATATGCACTTCGATTCAAATATACATAGTTTATCGAACCTTTCGTACATACAAGCCCACAATTTGTTCAAAATGTACACTCCATAATGTTTTTTAACTTATTTTTTATCAAATAAATCAAACTGTTTTCAACAATGATAAATTGAAAACAATCTAACGAACTTTAAAACAACCTGAATAAGTGAAATGAGGAATTCATCCATGCAATTAGGAGTTGATAAAAAAATGTGTTTATATGTTTATTCCACAATTTACATAAGTGCTCTTCATATGAAAAAAAAGATGTATTCTTCATTTTTAAGTTTTGAAGTTCATCTGGCATACAAAACCAAGGGAAACAAGTGCATGAATATTACTTTCGAGAAAACGCAATCTGTCTACCTGCCGCGCGATTTTTCATATATTTTTCGATCTGTTGTTAGTTTTCGTTCAATGAATACGGCGTGGAAATACATATAATCGATTTAAACTAATCTATTTGAATAAAAAAATACACAAAATGGCTGCAAAATGTCTACTGCCACAGGAATCGGCATATTCTCAATGAGTTTTGTTCAAAATGAACAAACAGAATGACTCCGGAGGCTTTCAGGCTTAGAAATAAGAAATAATTCCATACATGTCGGGAATTCCCGGGAATGAAACAACAATTCCCGGGAATCGGGAATTCCCGAATTTTCCAAATTCCCGGGAATTCCCGCCCGGGAAATCCCGGGACAGACACTCTAGAAAATATTTCAGATTTTTTTTAAACAATGATGAAACTTAAACAGCTTGTATATGTATTGAAATAAAATTGTTCAAAAAGCAATGAGGGCAATTATATTTTGTGTACGATTACTCATTTTTTCCATGGCGACCATAAAAAAATGATTGAGCACCGATAGAAGCTCACATACAAAGAAATTTTTTTTAAAAGTATTTTAGGTTCCGTATACACGAGTAATCTATTTTTTCACGACTGTAATACGAAAAAGATATCATTTCCAACTGTAATTTTAGTGTTTAAAAAGCTAAAGATGAACCAGCCTGTGGCTGAAAACCTCATAAATAAAGACAAAATAAAAGTCTTAAAAAAATAAAATACAAATAAATTGTTTTGGTTAATTTGAAACATAACAGATGCAATGTTTTTTTCGCTGCATAAGTTCATTTACTTTGACTCGAGATGCTGGAGATGACGGTTAGCCAAAAATGTCGCTCAAAAGCCTCGGTTATATTCCGCTCAGGCAAAACTCCGTCGGATAGGTGTATTAAAAAGTGGAAGGTGTATGAATTGGAATGAAACACTGCATTTGTTGTGAAATTTCCAGATGGAAAACCTGAATATTTTATAAATATTTCATAATATTTTGATGAAAGGACTTGAAATTTACATCCCTGTGTATTTATAGACGACAGCTTTCTTTGTCAGATTACGTGCATCGTTTTCAATCTAAATTTACACACTACCAAAATTCCACCTTTGAAAAAAAAGTACCTTGATAGAATATTAAGTCGAAATCGATGTTCCGTTTTCGTACAAGCTCCTATCATATTGTACGGTGATGAATTTAATGCTAATAGCTCATACTTGTTAGATTGCCTTATTTCCGAAAAAAATAGTCCACGGGATAGTTTTGATTCACTATGGAAAAATTAAAACTAAGTCAATCTGATTTCGGAAAATTTTTGCATCCTAATGTTGATTAATTGTCAGATTTTGGTAATTTTAAAATTAATCAGTTTAGAGCTGAATCGATCAATGATAACTGATCAATCTCGTGTAGATTGGTCACCTTAATTTTGAATAGTTTATAAAGTTCATCAAAACCCCTCGATATCTTGCCATAATTTAGTTGTAAAGTGTTACCATTTTGTCATAATTTGTGAAATAAGATGAAGAGTAATATGGAGAATCAGGGCGCCAAAAACTGTAATGTTCAGCATGAATAAAATGAAATGTCTTTTCTATTTTGATCGTCGATAAGAAAGGTCTTTTCCTTCCATCCGAAATGGTCCGCACAAACATTTGGTGCCGTGATCAGGATAGGGCAGCTTTCGCCGGGAGTCAAACACTCCTGACATTGCGCTAAGCCCCCTACCATCTGGTCTAACCCTTGCTGCAGATCCATTACGCGACCAGAATAAGCAGATAATCCATCTGATCCCAGTCCCGAGAACAACGTCGTTGCTGAAACCGGTAGCTATCCCCGAGTGACCCCATTTCACAAGCTGACCCAGCTGGGGTGGAGCAACGATCTTTGAGTTCAGTGACCCATTCCCGATCATCAATGCGACCCGGATGGATGGTACTGGTGTTGACGGTTCAACTCCAGCCATCCGGGCTTCTGCCGTACTGGTTGTCCGGCCAGTACTCGCTTTGGAAGGACCTCTCAGGAATTCCAGAGTAAGTGTGCCCATTGGTGATCATTTTGCCAAGAAATCCGACCCAACACAACAGACGACCTACAGCCCGATTTTCTGCGATTCGAACCAAACCTTTGCAAAAACAAACATGTTCCCAGTCTTCCCGATACTAACTGGCCCAACTGTTCCCGATAAGAAAGCAACCCGGATGGGTGGAACTGGTGTTCAGGTGCTACACCAGCCATCCGGGCCTCTGCAGTGCTGACTGTCCGGTCAGTACTCGCTGTGAATATCATTCGCGGTGTTTCTTTTGTCCCATTCCGAACGATAGTCCAAACTATCTTCCTGCCAGTACGATGTTCTAAAAATCCAGAAGTAAGCCGCCCAAAAATGTACCTACCAGTTCAGCAGCTATTGTCCAGTCTTCATATTGTGTCTTCTGAAGAGTGTCTTGTTTCAACATTGTTCCTGTTCTAAGTTTGTCGAGTTTTTGTTATTGCTGCGTACTTTATGGTTCGAAGATAGGATCAAAACAATGTTTAGGGTTGCAATGATTTAAACAGTTGTTAAAGGTGAAGAATAATATGGAGAATCAGGGCGCCAAAAACTGTAATGTTCAGCATGAATAAAATGAAATGTCTTTTCTATTTTGATCGTCGATAAGAAAGGTCTTTTCCTTCCATCCGAAATGGTCTGCACAAACAATAACTAATGACGTTACTAACCTTCAGGAACAACAAAATACGATTTTAATCTGTAGTTATTCTTCATTCATTCAACGATATAAGTTATAGAGAAGAATGCCACAAAGTGGCCAATTCCTGGAAAAAAAATGATAAAGATTTTGTCTAGACAATCTTGTTTTGCTGATTAAATGATTAAAAAAAAAATAATTTAATTTTTTTTTTGAAAATTTAATTGATATAACTGTTGCTAAAATCACGAAATGTTTGATACTTAAAAAAATGTGTATCTATATCACAATCTTGTTGAAGGCTAAATAGCATTTTCTCTTGTTCATTTGAAAATATCCAAGATTGATTTTGGTTTTACAAAACGGGGAAACATACTTACTTCCAACATTTTTGGCCCTGAAATCACGGTAAGTTACTCACAATCTATAGCCTAAGATGGCGAAAACAGTGATTTGCGCTAGTTTCTTTGTAATTTTTTTTAATAGAAAATTAGGTGTGAAATAGTGTGTGGATATTTATAAAATTGGTGTTAAAACGTAAAGGAGTTGCCATAGGATCAGGATAAGTAGAAGTCTTAAACCAATTTGAATTATTTTATGTTAATATCGATAGTTAATTAACAGCAGTATCAAGCGAGAATCGATGAAAATCTTTTCCTAGCTTGTGCTGCTGGAGCGTTTTTTTTTCTTGCTTTGTTGTTCTCCACACACAATTGATCTCAGCCAAGCGAGCACGCGCGTCCAACGGTCGGTCGTTCGATGGCTGAAACAATGAGTGTGTGCAAGAAATGTGGATTGCAACTGAAGTGCTCGGACCAACCTTTGACCTGTTGGTGTGGATCGGTTTTTCATGCCGCTTGCACCAGCTTGCAAAGGTCGGTTTCGAGATTGGTAATTGAGAATGTAAATCTTCAGTATAGATGTGATGATTGTTCATCGGTAAGGTATGATAGGGAAGAAAATAATGGGGATTCGATGGTCAACTCGGCCGATACCGATAAAGGCGCTGCAGCAAGTATATTGAATTTGGTTGAGAATATGCAAAACGACATTATTAAGCAATTGAGTAATAAATTAGATAACGCAATAGCACAGATGAAATGCGACATGCAAAAGGTATTTGATCAACAGATTGATAATGTACGCTGTTCTATTTTTGGTAAAATTGTTGAAATTGATAACACAATTAAATGTTTGGTTGAAAAGAGTGGAAATTTAATACCGGGGAACAGAAAAAGAATTTTTTCCTCCAGGAACACGAAATCAGATCCAATTTTAGATCCAAGGAAAAAGACTTTGATTTTGAATGACAGAAACGATTCGCCTATACAAGTAGATGCTCAATTGAATGAATTAGACGATGAAGTTTTCACGGAAAATTCTAGTCTTTCATACGCAACTGTAGTTAAAAGGAAACCATCTAATAGGAAAAAATCCAAATCAAGTTACCGAAAAACTCGGCCAGTTATTGTAATTAAACCAACGGAACCTTCTCAGGAGTGTGAGGATACACGTAAGTTTTTGAAACAAAAACTCAATCCGAAAATACACAAAATCAACAATTTTCGAAACGGGAAAGATGGTTCGATTATCGTTGAGTGTGCAACTGAAGATAATGTAGAGGTTTTAAAAGACAGCATTGACAAGGACCTTGGGGATGAATACTCCGCTGTTATTCCATCTCCAGCGAGACCAAGATTGAAAATTATGGGAATGAGTGAGAAATATTCTTCTGAAAGATTTATTGAGATCTTAAATGATCAGAATGATGTGGTAATAAATGATGTTAAAGTTATAAAATGTTTTGAGAACCCACACTTCAAGTACAATAAATATAATTTTATCATTGAAGTAGACATGGTCACTTATAAAAATCTAAAAACATTGAAACGAGTTTACATTGAATGGGATTCTTGCCCATTGTTTGATGCTTTTGGTGTTGTCAGATGCTTCAAATGTGGAGAATTCAATCATAAAAGCACGAATTGCCAAAATCGGGAGAGATGTTCAAAATGTAGTGAATTTCATAAAACATCTGATTGCTCAGTGGATCAATCGAACTGTATCAACTGCTTGAAAATGAACTCTGAACGGAAAATGAATTTGAGAACGGATCATTCAGCATACAGCTTGGATTGTTCAGTTTATAAGAGACTTTTGCAAAGTAAAAAGGATAAATTTAACTTCAGCGAATAGCAACCAACAGAAACTATTCGTTCGGCTATTTCTAACATAGTGTTTTTGAATATAAACGGAATAGCTACAAACTATGTTGCTTTGAACCAGTTGGTAGAATCGACTCGTCCGTCGTTGGTTTTTATCACTGAAACACATGTCAAGGAGGCGGAGGCCTACGATCAGTATAGTATCACAGGATATAAGGTAGTTTTCTGTTTGTCACATTCAAGTCACACAGGTGGTGTAGCAATATACGCTAAACATTCAATTGATTTAAAAATTCGTTTGAATGAATCGATTGAAAATAATTGGTTTTTGGGCATAACAATCTGCCAAGGCATGAAATTGGGGAACTATGGTTTGTTGTACCATTCACCAAGCTCTAGTGATCAGCGGTTTCTAGAAATTTTTGAAAAATGGATGGATAATTTTCTAGATGCAGCTAAACTGAATGTCATTGCAGGCGACTTTAATATAAACTTGTTGGTAGACAATGATTCGAAACATTTAAAGCGTGTTGTTGAATATCTCAATTTAAAGCAAAAAGTTAATGATTATACGCGTATTTCAAGTAACAGTAGAACGTTAATCGATCATGTGTTTAGCAACTTTTCTTCAGTTCAGTGTGAAATTGAAGCTGATTTAAAAATATCTGATCATGAAACAATTGTTATTAAAATTTTGGATGATTTTTTGGAAACTGATAATAGAGTCAAAATACGATGCTGGAAAAATTATTCACGACAAGCTTTATCAGAGCTTGTTTCTAGAAGCTTGGATTCTGATTTGTTTGGATGTTTGGACCAAAAAGCAGTAGGTCTCACGAACATTTTGAAAAGGTGCACAGATAAGCTGGTAGTAGAAAAAAATGTTAATGTATCGAATTCAAACAGCTGGTACAATATTGAACTTTGGCGTCTGAAAAGAAATAGAGATAGACTTTATAAAAAATTTTGTAAATCAAATTGCTTGTCAACATGGAATCAATACACAGCTGCGAGAAACATATATTCAAGGTATCTGAAAAAAACTAGAAGTGAATATATTCAGAAAAAAATTGATCACAATAAACATAACAGCAAAGAACTATGGAAAATTTTGAAAAGGCTGATGAATGCTCAGAGTATGTCAACGAAAGTCGTCACTTTTGACGGTGTTGAAGAAGAATCTAACGATGTAATTGCAAATAAATTTAATAAGTATTTCATCGAAAGTGTCTCGCAAATCAACCAAAGCATTGAAGCTGTCAGCGAGCCCAATGAACTTAAATTTCAGGTTGATTGTAAATTTGAAGTTTTTAAAGTAATTAGTTATAACGAATTGAAAACGATTTGTTTTTCATTAGAGAAATCAGCTGGAATTGATAATGTTACTGCTCAAATTCTTCAGGATTGCTTTCATGTTATTGGACACCATTTTTTAAACATGGTAAATGAATCGTTAGAAACTGGGCTTGTACCGCAAATTTGGAAAGAATCCCTTGTTATTCCTATTCAGAAAATTACTGGAACGATCAAATCCGAAGAGTTTCGTCCCATCAACATGTTGCACACATTAGAAAAAATTTTAGAAATTGTAGTAAAAAAACAGCTAATGGAATTTTTGAACATGCATAATTTACTCGTTCCAGAACAATCAGGATATCGAGAAAAACATTCTTGTGAAACTGCATTGAATCTAGTGTTGGCAAAATGGAAACAGCATTTAGAAAACAAAGAACCAGTTTTTGCTGTATTCCTTGATTTAAAACGTGCATTCGAAACAATATCTAGACCTTTGTTATTGAAAACCTTGAAACAACTTGGAATTTGTGGTAATGTGTTCAAATGGTTTGAGAGTTACTTAAGTGGCAGAACTCAAAAAACATCTTTTAATAATTGTATCTCTAATTCTTTAGATAACTCTCTTGGGGTACCTCAAGGAAGTGTATTGGGGCCTATTCTGTTTATAATGTACATTAATGACATAAAACGGGTTTTACGATTTTGTGATATTAATCTTTTTGCCGACGATACTGTTTTGTTTATTGCAGAACGCGACGTGGTTAGAGCTTTGTCACATCTAAATGAAGACTTACATTATCTAGTTAAATGGCTCAAGTTTAAAAAATTAAAATTGAATGTAAGTAAAACAAAGTATATGATAATCTCGTCACGAATTGATGTTTCCAATTTTAATGTCAACCTTGATGGAGAACCGATTGATCGCGTAAGTGAAATAAAGTATCTTGGTGTGACGATTGATGAGAAATTAACGTTTAAAAATCACATCGACAATGTTATCAAAAAAGTAGCTAAAAAATATGGAGTATTGTGCCGATTAAAGCATGATTTAACGATTGCCAGTAAAATTCAGTTGTATAAATCTATAATTTCGCCACACATTGATTTCTGTTCATCAATTCTTTTTCTAGCTAATGAAACCCAATTATCACGATTACAGCGCTTACAGAATAAAATAATGCGTTTGATTTTGAAATGTAGTCGATATACTTCCTCTCGTTTCATGCTGGACGCTCTACAATGGTTGTCTATTAAAGAAAGAATCAAATATTTGACAATGGTGTTCATTTACAAAATAGTAAATAATTTATTGCCATCGTATTTAAGTAACCGTATAGTCAGAGGAAGTGATATCCATAGATATAACACTAGAAATGCTTCGGAAGTGAGAACACCCACTTTTATCCTTAGCGCAACTCAAAATTCATTGTACTATAAAGGAATAAGTGACTTCAATTCATTGCCGCGAAAAATCAAATGTGCTCATACTTTGGCTGAGTTCAAAAGACTTTGTATTTCACACATAAAAAGAGTAGGTTTTTAAAAATAAGTTATAAGGGAAGAATGTAAAATTTGACGCAATTGCCAATAATAATAGTTAGGAGACAAGCAAATCATTGTTTTCGTCCGATGATGATGATGATATTTGCTTTTATTATTGATTTTTTGTGGCCTTCTGCCATCAGTAAAGTAGAGTTAAAAATCAAGAGAATGTCTACATATGTTTGAGCCACGCGCGCGAAATAGTATTAGATTATGAAAAAAAAAACTAGTTTTGAATGTGCATTGCAAGCACAAATCAGAAATCAGCCCCGTTTTTTTAAGTTTTATTTGTATACTGATTCTGATAGAATATTCATTCATATTAAAATTATCATAAAGATAACTCGACCAGCTCAAACCTGTGTAGGGGAATGAGGTGGGACCATCATCATCATCATCATCATCAATCTTCAGGAAAATTGATCATTAAGTTAAAACCTTTTTTCCTAAACCTTTTTGATATTTTGCTCTTTTACTAAAAAGTTCATACATTTTTTTAATGAAATTTCACCTTGTATTTTCAGAAGTTATACCGGAAACAAGTGCTGATAGAAAAAAAAATACAAATTTGCCTTCAGTGCCCCTAAATAAGTCAAAATCGGTTTTAAAATTTTTTGCACATTGATATAAGTGAATTTTGTTTCCTTTTGTTATAATTCTGCATGTAGATTTTGAGTTTCGGAAGTGAATTCGAATCTCTATCGCAAAACACCAATTCTATCATATTGAAACTGCTTTTATTAATTCGTTTTATTCCTTTTTGGCTCTGAAAACTCACAGGGACCCTAAAAGTTATGACACACCATCTCTTCATTTAGTTTTTTGTTGCTGGAATCTCTCGTGTTTTAGCGTTTTAACTTGAATTTAGAAATCTTGAGAAGATTTTATAAAATTTCAACTCTTACTATGAATATTGTAAATTTGATTCCTGTTTGGCAGTACTTGCTTTGTATGGATGTTTGATGTGATAGATTTTAAACAGAAAAAAATTAAATCGAATCTGAAATTTATTTTTTAATTTTTAATTTCATAATATAGGGTAATAATTTGAAGTTTCATAATTCATAATTGAAGAATGGAATATTGGGGGTGAAATAAATTATGGCAAAAGAAGCTTTACTGTGATTAAGAACCTCAATACTAATTTGGCAATCTAATCATGAATTCCTTGTAAACGCAAGGAAAAATAGCACTGCTTCAGATTTAAAATGAGTTTAGCTTTAGACATCTGATATGACTTGGTAAATTTTAAAAATTCTCAATAAACCTTTTGTTCAAAAAGAAAAAAATAAAGAAGTTAAAATTCTTTTAAATATTTAAATATCAAATGCGTATAAGCTTTTTATTCTTAGATTAAAGTTTTATTAGAATATTATGTCGTGATTCTGAATTCCAAACAAAAAAAAAGATTTTTTTTTGCTAGGATGCAGAGGTAACCTCGGTCCTAAAGCGTAAATTATTAATCTTTATCTCCTTCTTCTCTCTTTTCCTTCTATCCATTGACTACTAGGATGTAGCCGGTGCCGTTATTGATGTTTAAAGAGAGAGCATCAGTTTTGTTTATAGTGAATGTGCTGTCATCCCAGACTCCATTTTTTTACCTCTGAACAAAATTAATGACCTCGGTCAATTACGCCACGCCTACTGAGCAGGCTTGCAATTTCTTTGACGAGAATCACCGACGTGCTCGGTTTTCGATTCTCGGTAGAGATTCTTTGGAACGCACCGCAGAGATTTTTAGCCGAACCTCTGTAGAGAATCTGTAAATCAACACGACGGAGCGAACACACACTACAGTGAAAAAATGTTTTCCCCACGGGGAGCGACAGCGACGGCAGCTGGCTTGGCTTGTTGTGTTTACCAACACATACGAAGCTGTTTCACTCGCCCGAAACATTCAGCGTTTGTTGATGCTATTATTATGCACACCATCGTGTTTGTTTTTGTCTTTGCTTTTTCGTGGCTTGAACCAGCCTGTCTTGTGTTTTCACCAGGGTGCTCTACGGTGACGAATTGTCACACGCCGGAGCTATTGAAATTAGGTGTGTGTGGCTTTCGAAACCGGGGTGCGAATAATGTGTGGAGAGAAACAAAAAAACTCACCCGGGTGATTTGCAGCTATCGCACGGGGGTGATTTATTCTGCGTTCTCCGTCTTCCTCGGTAGAGAATGGCATCTCTGCTACTGAGCCACGCCTGCGACTGTAAAATTTGAAATGCATTGATTGTAACAATAGGTTCATTAATTTTTAGGAAGATACAAAAAATAAATAAACGAATAAAAAAAATTGTGTAAAGATGGATAATTCCAAAGAAGATTTGAACAAAGCATTTCAGATTCAACGGTTAGCGGTGGATGTGAGTAGTCAACATTTTTAACTCCTGATAGTTTTATAGGAAATAATGAAAGTTTTAAAAAGTCATTGCATAAGACTTGATAGCCGCGAAGCGTATTTCGACAAGACCATTACAAAAACTATCTTCAGGATATCTACACGACGATTATAAAACCTGTTTAGAAAACTTCAATCAACTTTTACCCTCCGTGTGTATAGCGGTTTTGAAAGCTGCTATAAAGCAGTTTCAAAACCTCGCTATAAAACTCTGTCAAAATGCCATAAAACGTCAAGTGTCAACGAACAGCTGAGCTGCGAAAACAAACAAGCCACGAAAAGAAGAAGACGAACAAAAAAAAAACAAACAGCTGAATTTTGCGTTCGGTTTCTTCAATCAAAGGTACTTTTTTCGTAATTTTTTTATCCTGAACTTGTATGTAATATATTTTTTCAACTTTTGTAGGAAGTATGCAGGTAGTTCATCCCCTGCTTGGCCTAGCCGTCCGCGATTCGGCGCAATTGCCTTTGCTATCATCTACCCAGTGTCCGGATGTTCAATGGGTGCCAGATGGTTTGCTTTTTTCCCAGAAACGCACCTAGAAAAAACCCAGCTGTTCGGTCGTTTGAGCTTCCGGAACTGTAACGCAGCTACGGCGAAGCGTGCACCGGGACATGGTTTTTCTTTTTTAGCTAAAAATACCAGGTACCGTCGTCGTTTCGTTTTCGGAGCTGGTGCAATGGAAACCGGAAAACAAATCCGCGGATGGAAACATAGTGTTAGATATGTAGATATTATTAAAATAAGAAGTGAATCGTATTCTGGTGTTTTTTTTAATATCATTTCATGGAATTACGAAGTTGAAACGCCATTTTTGATGGAATACAGAAAATGTTGAGAAAATAATTCCCATATGGATTTTATTACTGTGAAGCATTTTTTTTTTATAAAAATACAGCAACTTACTTTATATTCGTATAAAATAGTGAAATATAGACAATATGAGTACTTTTACAGAAAATAGGAGGTAGATTTTATGTTTAAAAATATATATTTACTAGCTGACCCGTTGTGCTTCGCTACACCTTCCGGAAATAAATGTAATTTGTAAAAATTTATTAAAATTTAGATTTTAGAGAGCATTGTTTTAAATCAAACCTCATCATACTTCAGAACCAACAACTTTGAAATGAGAGCTGCAGCTGCAGTTCTGAATAGCAATTTAAAGATGGTATATATTATTTACTGATCTCTAAACTCGTTTTTCAAGATCTGAAATTTGTACTCTGTACCCAAAAAAACCTTTTTAAATATCGTCCCTTCTTTGAAAAGCTCTTTATCTTAAATTTACATGGGAGCTCTCCCATCTTTTTCAATTTTGTCCCCCACTGCTTGAAGAAGGTAGGCAAATTTAACCGGCTCGATACCCAAACAGCACTTATCATGGTAATGAAAAATATATTAAATTAGTTATGTATTAAATACAGTGCAAATTTTTTTTTTAAATAAATTTACTACGGTAAACATATAAATATTTAAAAAAATATCAGTTGCATCACTAAATAAGTTCTCAGCATTTTTTTTTTAATTTTTCTTTGAAAGTCAAATTTTCAAAAATTTAGTCAAAACAAATTTCTAAGTTTACATTTGTCCCGCATATTGGGGCAAGTGTCAATGCAAAGCTTATTTACAGATGCGTCAGAGTAATGGCTTTAAAATGGATTTAATACGAATTCCTGTTTTTTGTTTTATCAAGTTTCACTGATACCTCTGCAGTATTCCTGCAATATAAATTTATGTTTGTTACTCCACTTTTAACGAATGCTGTTCAAAGAGAATGACCTTCATTTACAAAGACATTTAAGAATTTTCAATATCCGCTGCAGTTTCAACATTCGGAATACCCCTTCTGGTCTTTCCAACATATTGAATCATTTTGAAGATGAATTTCTTAAAAGTTCGACGTTTGCCCTTGCCCCACCGAGTAAGTTGACAGAGAGGAATATTGTTTTTAACACTTTAAGGGTAAACTAAAAATTTCTTTTAAAAATTTTGCGTCCAGTTGAATATCGGTTCTAAAGTCTCGCTTTTCAAAAACGAAGCGGATTAAAAGTCTCTTTTATGCAGCCATGAACACAAAAACACTTTTCATGTTAAGTACGTACTTGAATTGGTATGTAAGCAAAAAGTACAATGGTTTTTTCAGAATTATTTAAAATAAAAAGCTCCCATTTTTATTTCTAAATTCGTTTCTGTTGTGTATTTGGGCCGAAGTAACAATTTCTAGAAGAAAACCTAATTTTTATTTTTTTTTTTTTAACAGAAAAAGTTGAACGTTTGAACATGTTCTAATGTTCCTTGAATGAAAAGTCGAATGCTACCTACATTAACACGAACTAAATATTGAAGTATTTTAGCAAATCTTTCAATTGGTTTTGATTCGATTAATAAAATACCAATCCGTGTCACATTACCACGTGCTGTGTACAAATCAAATAAGCAAGAAAAAAACACATCTAGGTTGCATATCGCCCCACGTGTTTGAGAAACAGGCGCCTTATTGTTAAATTTTCCAGCAATCAATGAACAGTGTGCTTTGGTTACCATCCTCTTGCGACGACGTTTGCTCGCCCATGGAGACGAAAAACAAACCCCTCAAAGAAAATATGCTTGGTTGAGAAATACGCGCCAAAATATTCCTACTGATCAGTATGCTATGCCTGGGTTACTATCCTTCTGCGACGTTGGCCGCGACGCCTCGACCATAGAGACGAAAAACAAACCGCCCAAAGGAAAAAAAAATCTCAAGAAAATGGATGTCATGACTTTAATTTGTTTCGAAAAACTACAAATTTTGTATGGAAGCCTCTCCTTCCTTAAGTCGGATGGAGTTTTGACTATTACAGAAACCATCCCCGGCCTCAAAAACCCTCAGATGCCAGTTTTGACGATGATCGGTTCAGTAGTTTCCGAGTCTATAGGGAACAGACAGACAGACAAACATTCATTTTTATATATATAGATATATTTAGGTCTTCTATTTCTCAAAACTGTACTGGGGCGTGTTTTTTTCACATCTATTTTCAAAAATCAATCGATAAATTTTCAAGCGCATCAAATTTGCGCATGTTATATGCGAAAAAGATCATAAGTACTAATTGGGTTAATCGATTATTTATCCTGCTGTTGATTCTTGACAAAATGAAACCATCTTATTTCGTTTGTATTTATGTCAGTCAGAATATTTTTTCCCTTTTTTTTTGTCAACTCAAAACCGCTGTCAAAAATTAAAAATTCAGACACTGAAATTTGACAGCTACCATCAGCTCTTGGCGAAACCCATGGTTTTATAAGGCTCTTGTTGAGTGTTCTCCAGAACCTCCTGTAGGTGGGCCTTTTTACACTTGTAAGTGTTTTAAAGATGTTTTAATGTGGATTATAAAACTAAATCCCGTTTTATAACGAAGTTTGGAAGTACACTTCCAGTTTCTAAAAAACTAAAATTGTTACTTGGGAAGCTAAGCTAAGCTAATATTATGTCCTGATTCTGAATTGATGATTTTCCTTCAATTTTGAAAATATTTTGAAATATAAAAAAATCTTAATGGGAAACTTTCCGTTGCCCGAAACTTCATAAAAATGGATTTCATGCGGCATCAACACTTGCTGTATATTACAAAAGAATGATAAAAAAGTTAGACAGCCAATTGAAGTAATTAGTTTCTTAAGTGCCTACTGTGAAACTGATCAGTTCAATGGAGAATTCGACTACTTCTTACTATAAAGGTTATTTAACACTCGAAGCCCAAAGGTCTTTTTCCTCTTCTTAGAACGACCAAGATCTGTTAATCCACTAAACATGATAGAAATTTCTGAAAATTAAAATTATCTGAAATTTTTTTTTATCATAAGTCGAATCGAAATGCAGTCTTCGGGTGAATTATTTGTCATAGGGTTAGTTGTTAGAAAAGTTCAATATTTAGGCCGGAACAAATTTCAAATTCTTCTTTTGTCACTCGGAGTTTAAACATCGCGAGGGGGTAGGGGGATAATAAAAAATAATGCGAAAAACAAATAAATTGGAACAAATTGCACGAAAGCTTGTATACAACAAAATTGCATACAATATCATTGCACAAAACCACTGAATCAAGTAATTTTTCATTGAAAAATTCAATAAATTCAAGAATACAAAAGGGGAAATAACTCCCATCTTCTACTATTTGTTTTTTGGTCTTGTAATCTTTTGGATATTTGCATTTTTTATCAAAATTTACATATAAGATACACTGGGGTAAGTGGGACGGTTTTTCGTATAGTTCAACTTTAAAAAATCATTAAAAAATCAGCAGTGGGTCAATTTTGATAAAATCGCGTTCAATGTGATGTAGAACATGTTGTTCACAAACGCTGAAGAGATAAGCTTGATAGACGCAAAGCGAAAAAAGTTATCACGTAAATTGTTATGGACTACTGGTGTTTTCACTCACCCCGCATTATGGGATAAGTGGGAACAGTAGATTTTCCCTTTGATTTCTCAGGAAACTTTCAACAAATTTGTGGTAAAGCCGTCCCCACTTACCACAGGTAGGGTTTGGAGAAATTTTTTTAGATTTTTGCAAATAAACCCTTATTTCTCAATTTTAAACCGTCGTTTCTTTTCCTAACTGCTTGTTTCGAATGTAAGGATTGTTTCAATGTAGAGTTTTTCGTCAAGAGCCAGCTAATTTACGAAAAGTTTGCGATTGAAAAAGATGCACATCACCTCGACATCGTAGTTAAAAATATAAAATTTACAAAAAGTCACCGTAAACATCCGCAATTATCGGAACCGTATCTCTTTTACAGTTATTGGATAGATTACAAGTTAATTTAGCATTCTGCATTAAAAATTTAAAAAAATAGTTCACATTATTGTTTTAATCAGGCTTCCGAAAAGTACTGGCGAACAACAGTATTCTTACGAATGTCGCACATGCACCTCGATGAAAGCTTCCCGAATATTCCTTCCCCGACAGTTTTAAAAGGAGCGGTCGTGCGATGTACAGCGATGGCTTGTTTTACCTCATGCGAGAGTTTGTTCGTGGGTATGAAATTTGTTTTAGCTTCGTGACAGTTTTGGGAAAATCTTCGTGACAGTTTTCAATGCGTTGAATTTCGCATGACAGTACTACTTACTCCGTCCGACTGTAGCCGAGATTCGCTCGGGCTGAGTTGATTTCGAACGAACGTATTTTCCTTTTGCTTGAAGCTACTGCGGGTGGTGATCACCCCAATCACCCTCCCCTCCCCTCCGCCTAACCCGCACCGGCACCACATATCGCGTTGAGCGCCGATTGTATGCTGCTGCTCGGTGCGAATAGATGGCTCGTTCGATCTATTCGAAACCGAGCAGCAGCGCAAACGATCAGGCATAGGTACGGTATGGGCACGACAGTCACCCGTGACAGCAGCGATGCCACACATACCGATTTTCCGGTATTTATACCGATTTTTGAGCAAAATTTTGACCAAGAATCGGTATATACCGATTACCGATTTTTGGCAAACATACCGATTTCATACCGATTTTTCAGATTTTAACTCAAAATTCATTCCACTTCAACATTTTCCACTTCATTCAAGCTATCCTCGTAAAGGTCCCGTTGAAAGAAGATAAAGTTCGGTAGCTGGCGTGGCGTAACTTTGATCTGTACAACTTTTAAAGTATTCTGCAAAAATTTCCACGGTCCACTCTCATAATTCGTTCAGTTGTTCGCGCTGTTTTGTTCTGTCAAATGATGCACTGTTATGGTACTCAACCTCAAAGCCAATGGACTTTGAGCCAATGGACTGGATCAGCTCAAGTCTGATATTACCTTCAGCGACTGCCAATAGAAGTTTCTTAAGGTCAATCACAATTGACACAAAGCTCTTGTCTCGTGAGATGCTAACTTTTCAAAGAAAAAACATACACCATTTGATCAAAATCTTTGTTCAACTCTTTGCCAGATGGGGTATGTCGAGATTTGAAGTGCAATCAGATACACGGTATCGGTATAATCTTCAATCCTTCTGCAGCTTGTTAGCCAAATAAATGATATTATAAGTACCTAACTGCAGAGATAGCAGAATTAAAGACCACCCCCCCCCCCAGGCAAAATGAATGCTTTCAGTTATAGGAAAACTATGTGTTTTTTAATCTTTTTCGGAAAAACACGAAGGTACCTTCTTTAAGAGAACATTTCTCATTTATTTTTGCATAAAATTCTTGGATTTTTATAAGACTAATGCGTGATTTTTCATAAAATAAAATTATTTTTTCATTGGCTTTAAAAAAAGTTAAAGCACTCTCTCAACTTTCTGCAATAATTTCTTTTTCTAAAGGTCGCTGAAACCTACGGTGAAAATGCAAATGAAAAATCTTATTTTATCAAAAACTCAAAAAAGTGACACATATTTGCTTTGTAACATGGTGGAATCGTTTGGCAATAGTTAAAAGATAAATTTTGAACTGGCCTAGGTGTTCAAAACCTCTTTAAAATGTTTATTTTCGGTTCTCCTGATTTTCACCGCGGAAATTTCCTCATGTTGGGGTAATCGAAATAAAAACGTTTTTAAGAAGTTTTATACTCGGAGACCGGTTCAAAATTCGGCTTTTAACTATTCCCCAACGACTAAATCATGTTACAAAGCCAATATGTGTCACTTTTTTGATAAAATAAGATTTTTATTTTTATTTTCACCTGAGGTGTACTGCGACTTTTACAGAGAAAATGCAATAATATATGCTAAAACACTTTTATTCAGCTAGTTTTGAACTAAAAATGAACATTCATAAGAGTTCTTAAACTTGCTATTTATTGCAAGCTTCTATTTAAAGAAAAATGCGTTAGGAAGTTGTAAATTTAAGCATTTTTGAATATCCACTTAAAATACCGATTTTCATACCGATTTTTAGGATTTCCATACCGATAAAAGATTTTTTTGGGTTTCAAAATACCGATAGAAATGTGGCATCACTGCGTGACAGTCCTGCCCAAACTGTCACGCCCTGTAGCCGACAGTTAGGATGAAATTATTTTCGAAACAGGATGCATGAAGGGATGAAAACCGAACAGTCGGTTGGGTTCGCTACAGCTTAAAGCACAACACTTTCGGCAACGCATGCTTTGAGCCGATTGTTCAGATACAGCCTGCGTTCCCGCACGTGTGTGATGTAGCCGAAGCATTACGATTCGTTACCGACGGTACAGCAGCGAACCGAGTGGTATTGAAAACCGAGACAGTTTGTTTGGCAAGAAAAAAGCTGTCATAGCAAAGCTGTACTTTTCGGAAGTCTGGTTTTAATAACCACTGTCCCACTTAACCCAGTGCACCTTAATACTTTAAACTTTATTTATTCCCACCTTCGAGATTTTAGGAAATTCCAAAAGGGTGAGGTCACAAAAGAAGAAATTGTTGATTTGTTCGTATTGGAACAGAGTGTTGGTGATATCAGGTCTAAAATTGGAACATCAAAGCCGAAAGTTTCCTATTTTTGGCCCCTCTACCAATTTTCCGGATATTTCATCGATTTTAATTTATTTTAGGAAAAATAGGTAGTTTGATTAATTTTCTTCACAGTCGAAGTAATTGCCCTTTAAACTTTGCCATGGACAAGTGATTTTTTTTCTTATTCACGCTAATTTCTCAAAACGCGCCCTACTAATTGAGCTGTCTTACCAGCTGTATTAATTGAGCTGAATTTACCACAGGGTGCGTAAGTACATTTTTAAAAAGCTTTAAAACTTTATGAGAAGGTATTTTTATGACAAAAAGCGGTATGGTAGGATTCAGGAAGAATAGGAGCTCATTGTGTGCATACGAGTTTCTCTGTCCTATGCTAACAAAACTAATTATTTACATTTTTCGCATTTTAGGACTAAAGAAGGCTCTAGGTCCAAAGAAGGAGCACTCACCCTAGGTTAGGCTTTAAGAAAAACCATTTTCGAGAGAAATCGACCGAAGGGAACCAAAGTTATTCATGAAAACTGGATTTTCTTGTTCCTCCCGAACAAAATGTCGTAGAATCCCATACAAACTTTAGGCTCGTTGAGCGACCCCTTCCCGTGATTCGATCTGGCCCAAATATGGCATGAGACCTTGTACTAGGCCTAGGATCAACTTAAGCTTGCAGTGCATAACATTCTACAAGCTTGAAATTTCTCATACAAATTTGGGGCAGTCTAAGGTACACTCTCGCGGACTTTTCCCTGCTCATAGTGAAAAATATGACCTACAAAGGCGCTAGGAAAATGTTCCCCTTTTTCCCTTTTGGACCACTGTGC
Organism: Uranotaenia lowii; assembly: GCF_029784155.1. Classification (NCBI taxonomy): domain Eukaryota; kingdom Metazoa; phylum Arthropoda; class Insecta; order Diptera; family Culicidae; genus Uranotaenia; species Uranotaenia lowii. Next base: position 111,975,689 of record NC_073693.1, read on the forward strand.
ATTGCCCATGTGAACTTGTTCAATTTAGTCAAGCCTGCGATCTTGGAATTCGAAATGTATTTAAACCAAGTTTAGAAATCAATCAAGCATTGATTCACAGAGTATAGTAGAATACTTTTAATTCATCATCCAAACATTTTATGGAGCATTTCGGGTTCAATGAATTTAGATGAATGTGAGTAGTCAATCAAGTAAAGCTAAACTAAGCTAAAAAGGAGAAAAAGTGGGTTCCAAAGTTCGTTCAAAAATCGGTGATTATTTTATTTTGTTTCTTTTACATTTTTGTTGACCTGTCAATTGACGATTGATTCAGTTTTCGCTAAATAATTTGTCCAAATCAGGACGACTAAGGACTTGATCGCATTTTCGCAGAGAATTTTGGTAGCTTTTTTCCGAAAAAAAATTATTAAAAACTCCTCCAAAATGTTTTTTAGCAATAAATATATTAAACTGTTAATTAAAAATGTTGAGACATCAATTTATCAAAAAGATTTGAAAATAATTGGAAAATTCCACTACTAAGTGAAAGACTCATCTGATTGAAACAGAGTCGAGCGGCCACCTGTAGGCACTGGAAGTGCCCGTTGTTGGTTGGACAGTCGGTTTCCACCGAGGGTACCTGGGTATTTCGCTATTTTGGTAGGTTCCTCATGTCAACATACAGGTTGGTATGTATAGCTAAATGCTATAGGCCAGGTTTACAGGCAGGTGCTGCTCTATTCATACAACTAGAAGTGATATGAACAGGACCAATTCGGGCTTTGGCTTGCGTGTTTTTCTTTTTGGGGTGGCGATGAGGTGAAAGCGCGTCGCACGCCAAATTAGACGTTGGGAAAATGGGGTTAGCTCCGGCGGCGGTGAAAAGAATGCAGGTCGCCACCATCCTTTGGGGTGTTTTGTTGATGTTAAGCTGCTTGTAGGAGGGTGAGAATATGGGTAGTTAAAGGATCAAAGTTCTTTACAGGTTCTCGTTCGACCTGATATATTCATAGAACAGCTTTGGTGTTACATAGCTTGGCTAGACTCGGTTGAGACTTTGGGTATAGTCACGAGGTCTCCGCGGACTTTGGTCAGTTTTGTTGTGACCGCGATTCGGAACGGTGCTAGTCTTTGGATGAAAACCGAAAAAACCATTTGGACTAGGATATTTACCTACTGAGCAAGTGATTAAGTGTGACCAGAGAGATTTATAAAAAGTGGTGACGAATTCATGGTCATTGAACTGATTACGGGACACCTACGCCGATTGGGATTGTTAAGCTCGTTCGGTGAAAACATTCAACATTCAACATTCCTTCGTGAAATGTCAAGGGTAGTCAAAGTTTAATGTCATCAATAGTGAATTGATATACGATCGTACAGTTAGCAGTTAAAGCTAATGTACTGATGCAATACAACTAGTTATATTGCATTTCAAGTGTCTCGACTACAGCAGTAAAAAACAAAACTTAAAATAATAACCTAGTCCTTTGTTCGGCTAGCTTCTAATAACAAAACAAAGAAAGACACATGTAAGTACGTTAAAGAACTTTTTTTTTTAAATTATCAAACAATGTTAAAAACAGTATTGGAAAAATAGCATAAAACGCATAAAACGACAAGCCTCGTTTGATAAAATTACGACTCATTTTTACAACTTATTTGATTACTAACTTTAAAAATTCAATGGACTGTGTTCAGATTCAACTTTGATTCTAATTAGCATTTAAAAATATGCGTTTTGAAAAACAAAAATTTGGAAAATTTCATGAGGAGATAAACTATCGTAATTAATGTGTGTTACTCTATTTATCGGCCTTATCGGTGAAAAGTGATGTCTTTTTAAGCATGAAAATCTTAAGATTATGAAATTTAATAGACGGATTGAAAGTTAGAAGAAATAAAAGATGGTGAAAATGAGCGGGTAAAATTTAATTAGAAGCATTATCATCAATTGCTGAACAAAATTTGGTATGTGATGATAATGCTTCTAATAAAATTCTACCCACTCATTTTCACCATAATTTATTTCTACTTAGTTTCTGTCCGTCTATAATATTTAACAATCTTAAGATGTTCTTACTTAAAAGGACATAACATTTTAACAATGGCGAATCCTTTAGGTAACTATTTTGAATTGTTTTTTGTTAACATTGTGATTAAAGAACTCTTTGGACAAGTTTTGATTGTTTTCTAAGGCAGCAACGTTGACTCATTTTTATATTGGTAAAGAATCACAAGTAGGGGAGAGTGGGGATACTTGATCCCCTTTTCTTATTTTCACCATATCTTTTTGGAAAAATTTAGCAACTCGCCGTCTTTGACATTTTCAGACAGCTTGTAACTTCAAGTTTCTATGCTCCAAAAATTAGAACGATACTTAAACCCGTTGATGAACTAGAAGCCTTTTCGTGGGAGTAAAAAAAATTGCGATTTTTCTGAAGTTAGGGGAGACTTGATCCCCTATTGAAGGAGACTTGATTTTTTATTCAGGAAGCCCTAATCCTTGAATAAAAATCAAACAAAACCTCAAGATAGAATGTTAATTGACTATTTTGGTCATGTTTGTTCTCATTTCACAATTTATAGCAGACATATGAAGAAAATTCTATAACTTTGTCTCAACGCTAATAACATTGCATACTTAAAGGCGCTTTTTTATAATTAAGAGAAAATTAATTATTTTTGCTCTTTTCTTCAGACAATTGTTTGATAAATATTAATTTTAGGATAAATATTACTAATTTCGTTATCAGCAATCATAACGATCAATTCAGAAGAATCATATGCCGTTTGGAAGGGGGATCAATTGTACCCAACTCTAGGGGATCAATCGTACCCATAATCAACATTTTAGAAAACTTTTTCTGAAAAAAGTTGAGAGTTTTCCATTGCTTTGAAAATATGGCATTATGAAGTTCATTTTACGCTCGAACGATTGATACATTGGAACAAATATTTTTTTCATAATTTTCCAATGTAAGGAACATTTTAAAGTGATGAAAAAAGATCTTCAAGTTACATTTTGTGAATTTTTTCAAACAAAGTTCAATTACTCAAACAATTATTTTGTTAAAAAAATTTAAACCACAAGCATTGTTATATTGCTCATTTTGGCACATTTTTCTAGAACATTTTATCTTTGTAAGACGTTCCAGTCTCGAGATATAGCTAAGGAATCAAGTATCCCCAGAGATCAAGTATCCTCATTCTCCCCTATAGTTGAGGGAATTAAGCTAGTAAGGGGAGAATGAAATATTTTAAATCACACGCGTTTCAAGATCCAATTTAACACTGCATGACTAGAAGGTCGCAAACTAAATTATGAGCCATTTTGCTCAGGGATTGCGTGAAAAACAGTTATTTCAATAACTTTGTCTTAATACTGACCTGTTTATTTTTAAAGGTTGAATCATGACAAACATTTTACCCAAGACTGCCTCATCATTAGAAATATATCACAAAAGCTATTTCGGCACACACTGCTTGATTTGACTCCAATTTTCCACTTGTTAAAACATTTTTAAATGCTTGAAATAAATTTAAAAATTTTTAAATTTCTACCCCTTCCATAACTTTTTTGGTTGCTTTGACTGCCAAAAAAGAAATAATACAAATTTCAGACACGATTTATTCAGTCCTGAATTGCATATCCACAGATTTTGTTGATTTATATAACCTTGTCAAAAACATTTCATGAAATTATTGAAAGCCCTAGCAAGCAGTCTGCTTTTTTTTTGAATACTTTTCAATAGATTCAGATTTGCAATTTTGAAATGATAAGGTTTAACATTATTCACGGAAATAAGGATGTCCCACATAGAATTGCATCACTTTGCAGTTTAAAAAAAAAATTTCCAGTATTTCGAAGGTTTTAAATGAAAAGAGTGTCTCAAAGCGCAGTTCTGACGCAGATCAATACAAAAAGACTAGGAGTCTGAATGGTTATTTTATTAGTAGATAATTAAGGGGAATCTCTTTAATTTACTCAGGAAATTACGAAGCAACTCCATACGAAGTTTTCGCCAAAACTATTTCGAATGTTTTTTTTTGCATTTTTGATGATGTTTTTATATATTAGATGGTAGATTTGTTGTTTTAGTAATATTTTATTTATTAATTTATTATCTTTATAAAAGAAATAATTAATAAAATTATACAAAAACATGATTTTAACAGCATCTTATACGTTTGACTTAAAAAGTGATTTCAGCAAACTTCTTGATAAAGAACACAATTCGCTTTTAACCAGTTTTCGGTTTTTGTCCTGACTTTTGGTGTAATCGCAAAATTCAAAATAGCATAGCATAGCATAGCATTGGGTGACTACACACATCTTGAATTGGCTGATACACAAGCTACAACTAATAGTCAAGCCCAACACAAGATGCCAAAATGAGTACCTGGATTCAATACTCATTTCAAGTGTTGCTATTGAGGATTAGTATGGTAACGTAATGACCGTGTCAAGTCAATGTAATCATGTAGGGATGATCTGAAACAGCTAAATAAACTTTTCAAGTGCAGAGAACTCATACGACCCTACATTTAAAGATGCTGTTTCAGATTGGTAAGGGAAAGATTATTTATGTTTACAGGAAATCCTACTTGGCAGATAGGATTGATGAATAGAAGATTTTTCAAAATAACACAATTACACAAATAATATGGACAGAGCTCACCATATTTTTTGTACCAGCTGAGTTCATGGATAGCTTGAAATGATGGAATCGATGCTGCTCCTTTGTATGCTGTTTCTTTGTATTTCCACTTCCAGTCCTTTCAAATTCCTTCATTTTTTTTGTATTACAATTTCGTATCATCTGGAACCTATTAAATTGACTTAACATTGACGCGTGTTCGTGCCCTCCGTTTTTCATGAAAGTTTCATTGAGGAATGGATCGAAAAAAAAATGAAAAATACATAAGAACTTATAATCAGGTTTATGTGTTATGTTCTGATAAAAAAATAATCCTTAAACATTGAAAGAGACAAATATGTTACATAATTTTTTTTAAATACTTGATAATAAATAACCTGCAAAACTTACCTTAATATTTTTTTAAATTCTAACATGCCAAACTTTAAAAAATTAGCAGAGTGTCATAGTGCCCATATTGATCAATTTTAATGTTTTAAAGCTATTATTGTTGTTATTGAGTATTATTTTCAAAGGTCAATATTTCATAGGTTTGTCATAATTATGCTGTTACTAGTGAAAATTTTATTTAAAAAAAACTTTCAAATCTCCTGACTTTTGGCACCTAATATTTATTCTTCTGGAATATTTTTCGTGTTAATTTTTTAAAATCAAATTTTTTAATTAAAAAATCATTCTAATAAATATATAATCAATTTTAAATATTTAAAAAATCACATTTTTTAGAACTCTCAGCAGCGTCTCCTCCAGTCGCACATAAATTTCCCTACAATCACAGCAATCTGAAACGTAAACACAATCACAATCACAAAACGATTGACACCTTCTGATGGAATAGAAATTTTTCAACTTAAATAATCTACACAAACATTTTTACATGCGACTCAACCTGCGTTAACCTTCTTGACAAGCTTCTTCATAAAGGAGTGAAATTAAAAAATTTCATAGAAGTGTAATCGCAAAATTCAAAATGCTTAAAAATTTGAAGAAAAGAATCCTTCAAAATGAAAATAAAACTTCTAAATTATTTATTTTGTACTCACCTTCAGAATGGGGGTAGGCTTAATAGCGGCACGTTATCCAAACATACGGGAAAATCGAGCTTACTCACAATCGAAACTATTTTAAGTAATGCTCTAAGTGAAGCTCTCAAATTGTGTACCTTTGTTCAACGTATTACAAAAATGTACAAAGTTCAATGAACCAGTATAGTAAGAACCTTATTATGTTCGGTTGCGCTTTTTTTTGTCCGCCTAAGGCAAATTAAAAAAAACCCACAATAGAATTTAAGAAACCGTTTAGTTTCTTCCAAAAACTGTTCAGTTTATCCCTGCAAATTGTGCAACTTGTTGTGCGATGTTGAAGTGGAAATTATAGGCTGCGCAATTTTGATGCTGTTGTGAAGTAATAACATTTTCACCCAAGTGGTTACGAGTGATAATACTCCACTACTTTTTATCTGGGCCGTGTGATATTTGCAGGAGAAAAACGGTAGCAAACTCTTCGAAACAACTGGTAAGCCCGATCTAAGCCTCAACAAGTTCAAAATAAATCATTTTTAAATCCAAAAGCATAACATATCCCAACACAACGGAACTAAGACTTATTGAAAGATACTGTGCTATTTTGTAGCAGACACTCAGTTAGCATGGCAAAGAAGACAATTTCGAGAATAAAATGACGAAAAAGTGGGTTTCTGTAAAAAGAAGCCCCTTCAGATGTTGCGCAAAATCTTAAGAGTCGAGTCTAAAGTACGATTGTACAAATATGGCATTGAGCTGTAATAAAGAACCAAAAGTACTAAAAGATCACAAATGGTTTAAAGTTAATTGTCTGAACATTCGAAAAGTCAACTGAGTAAGTTTTTACAGCGTTTTCACTGGGATGTAAATTGACGTGGGACACCCTTTACTTAGATTCTCCTCATAGTAGCAATAAATGAAGCTTAATAATATTAAAAAAAAACTAATAGTTAAAGTCAAACTTTCAAAATGATTTCAATATCCTTGATGATTCCATATGCAAAAATTTCTTTTCCTTACAAATTACCATACAAAATCAAAACGCTTTTGCGTTAATTCAGGAATCAACCAAATCATGTCAAATTTTACAATAATATTTAATGACTCGAAAGTAAGGTTTTCAGATTTTTTTTTTCAGTACGTTCCAGGCCCGACAAATCTGGGCAATTTTATATAAATACTTGGCAAATCCGGACATTTGATTTCAAAATTGTCGACGGAAAATCCGAGCAATATCCAGACAATTTTATCATAACCCAGACATTACTAAGCAAAAATCAAGAAAAAACATTGAAAAAATAAACTCATCGAAAGATTTAAGATCGTAATCTAAGCTTCCAAAAAACCTTTCATGGTTATATTTATAAAACTTGCTCAAACAATTTCAATTTGGAAATATAAATAAAAGAAATAACAACACAATTTGTTTTTTTTTTTTGTTTGATTTGCTAAATTAAAATCCGGGCTTTATTCATGGCTTCCGGGCAAACCCGGATTAAACCGAGCAATCTGGCGTCCTTACCCAAAGGGCATCGAGAAAAACATATGGAAACAAAATTTTGTTGGTATCATTCTTGAATCACTTAAAAAAAAAACTCTTTACATAAATGCTTCGTGAAACTGTGTAGAAATTTTTGCCTAACCTGAAAATAAAGTTAAATCTACGTAGACTTCAGGAAGCGAATAGAGTTTGCTTTGGCAAAAAAAAACCATTGGAAATCATGTATCTACAATAGGTTCATGTGAAAAAACGTAAATCAAATTTGAATATTCATGCCACTTTAAATAAGAATCGTTAAAAAACTGGAAACAGGTGCAGCTATTAAGCTGTGTTTGAAAAGCAAAATGATACCACACTTTATTTTACCATATATTTAAAATATTAAAAACCATGGCAGTAGAAACGAGGGTTGCGGGGTTGGATGCCCTTGAAGGCTCATAAATATCATACAAAAAATAATGAAATTTATAATTGAAAATAAACAATAGATTTTAATTACCAATTTATTTTAAAACCTGAATTATATTGAAATTATAAATTCAAAAAATAAATGGAAAATCAGTATCCAAAGAACACTGTTTGCTGTTACCCCTTCAAACCATTCGTTTTACACTTAAAATTCTAATGCAAAAAACATATTTACTCATAAAGCTAAGTTTAGCTTGATAGACTACTCAATAGAGTGTAACATTTTGCAATTTTTTTCCGAATTTCGTCCCTGTCGTCCCTGAAAGTCTAAAAAGTTTCCGCTTTGCTCAAAATGGACGATTGATTTTTGCAGATTTTTAAAATGAGATTAAGATACCCAAGTTTTGAATTGAAATTTTGGACAGCTTTTTTGTTATTTTAATTGCTTAAGCATTAATAAAATATGCCACAATTTTGCACGATTGAAAATGGATTGTATCCCAATTACCCGAAAACTATTGCCCAGAATGACTTTTCCCCAGAATGACAAATACCCGAAATCAAACCCCAGAATGAACCATTTCCCAGAAAATATTTCCCCAGAATGCACCATTCATTAGAAATTTTTTCCCAGGATGGAACATTTCCCAGAATTTTTTTCCCCAGAATAGAACATTTCCCAAAAAGACACAAATCCCAGATTATTTCCTCTTGTATTTTTTTTTTTTTTGCGCTGTTAAATCTAATAAATTCTTGTAAATTTCACATGATTCGAAATTAAATTTTTCAAAATGTTAATTCAAATGAAACCAATTGTTTGAAAGTTTCCAACTAAAATTATTTCAGAACCGATATTATGTTTTGTGGTTTGGACACTTGAATCAATTCAATGCCAACCATGGTCCTTTGAAAACCGTTTTGGTATCCGACTCCTCACGCTGCGCGTTCGAACTTTAAAGAAATATTGTCCTTCACGCTGTCGCGTGGCGGACGGGGCTAAAGGATCACCCCTAGCTTTCACGCAGACCTAGGAAGCCCCGGCAAACCTAGACCAATGTAATGGGGCCGCCGCTTCCGACGGCGGGTCGGCGGCCACCTCGGATTTGGGTGCTTCGGCGGCTTTGTGCCGCCTCAGCTCCTTCATCCTCGTTGATTGCGGCTTTGCCGCAAAAGAATTAGGTTATGAAACCCCATTTTTTTGTAAGAATTTTTAAAAAAAATTCTAGTAAGGATAAATTTTTTCAATTTTCTGGGAATAGGTTCTTCTGGCGAAAAAATTTCTGGTAAATGGTTCATTCTGGCGAAAAAAAATTTTGGGAAATGGTACATTCTGGCGAAAATTTTTCTGGAGAATGGTTCGTCTGGGGAAAAAAATTTCTGGGGAATGGTTCTTTCTGGCGATTGAAACTCTGGAGATTTTTCATTCTGGGCAATGGTTTTCGGGTAAATGGAGTACAACCTTGAAAATGTCCAAATTTTATTCAAAATGTGATTTAAACAAGTATAAAAGACAGCTCCACCCAATTTTTGATTATTTTTTGCAAAACCATGACATCTGGTTACTCCAAATTTCTGGTAACCCGATTCGTCTGGGGAAAAAAATTTCTGGGGAATGGTTCTTTCTGGCGATTGAAACTCTGGAGATTTTTCATTCTGGGCAATGGTTTTCGGGTAAATGGAGTACAACCTTGAAAATGTCCAAATTTTATTCAAAATGTGATTTAAACAAGTATAAAAGACAGCTCCACCCAATTTTTGATTATTTTTTGCAAAACCATGACATCTGGTTACTCTAAATTTCTGGTAACCCGATGTTTTTTTTTGCAAATGAGAGATAATCTAATGAAAATTATTTAATCAAAAAATTTCAAGGCTCTAAAACCGTCTTCGGCAAATTTAAATTAAAAGAATTTTCCATTAAGCTCCATACATTAGAATTTCATTTTAATTGCCTGAGAACAGAATATTCAAGAAAAACAAAAACAAGTGAAATTCTTTGGAAAAAATTTTGCGTTTTCCATATAAAATTTCAAATCAAAACTTAGGGACCTGAATCTCATTTTAAAAACCTGCAAACATTCTATCGCTCCTTTTGACAAAAAAAAGAAAACTTTTTAGACAACAGGGTTTTCGAAATTAAAAAAAAAGTAGCAAAATGACACATCCTACTACTCATATCCACCTTAAATCATTAAACTCGAAATACTGTGTAGAAATATTTATACACCACAAAAAAAAAAGACTTCAGACAACATATCTTATAAGTCATTGCTCAGCCAGCTTACGCATTTCAAATTCCATGATCGCTGGTCTGGCTTAGTACATCCAAAAAACTATTCACATGGGCACTTCGTGAAAATGACTATAGATTTTTGCCACCTCGAAAGCCATGTTAAATCTATGTTAAATTCAGGTAGCAAACAGAGCTCGCGTAGCCTTCATATGAATTCAACTTGAAGTGTACATTAAAAAGGGATTCGTTGGATCCACGCCATATTGAAAACTATGTTTTTACATACCTTATATGTAAATGGGCTATTCAGAGTTATATAGAATTTCTTATAAAAAGCACCAAATCGGTTTTTACTTGGTGGATCACTATATTCTCACGTTAATCGAATGGACAGCATACAATTATTTTACGTAATGATAAATAGGTTTTTTTACGCTACTAAGTGCTTCACGTAAATCAAGCAAAAATTCACTCAATGAGCGCCTACGTGAAAATCCAAGTGAGTTTAACGTTTTCTTTTCGGCTGAGTGTAGAACAAGTTGTACATCACCAACGGTTGCTACAGCTACACCGTGATTGATGAAGACCATCAGTTTTGTGCCAAGGCCAAAAGAATGGTGCTTTGGATTAGCAGTTCATTCTCAATGCACAAAACGCATGCTCTCTCTTTGAAACAAAACAATTACGACGCCGGCCACGTCCTAGTAGTCAATATTGTTTTCGCTATTGCAGAGAATAAAGTAATAGGTGTTCTTCAATGAATCCGTAATTTTTCCAAAAATATTCCATCTGCTAATGAAAATTAATAATAGAAAAGAATGACCTTTACGAGTCAAATAATAAAAAAAAAATATGTTTAGGGTATCCCATTATGTCTAAGCACGATTTAGATACAACCCTGCTCATTCCGAATGACGTTTCAACAGCTTATTTTTGCTGGGTGTTGTTGTCTGCAGTTTAACTTAGAATTTTGTGTAGTCCGTGAGCCGCGTGAACCCTACTTTTCATATTTTTTGTAAATATGAGAAGCAGTGGGAGAAGTACGTATCGGAGTGGTTCGAAATGCAATTTGGAAGTATGGAGAGGAAAGCAACTTCGTGGACAAACATATTTAGGCGAAAATCGGGTCCGGTGGACAAAACTTTGGACCGGAAAGTCATGCGTGCTTACGCCAGCAGAAAGACTGCCTCAGTTCGGGATGTGGCCTAAAATGTTGGATCCTCTTTCCGCACTGTCCATCGTTCCAAGGTAAGATTGGGTCTAAAGGCACATATGAAGCAGAAGAAGCCAAAGCGGAGTCGAAAACAAGCTGCTACTGTCAAACCCAGAGCTCGCAAATTATATGATGAACTTCTGAGTGAAAAATCGGTGTGCTTTATCATCGATGACAAAGTTTGATTACCAAACGCTTCCAGGTGATCAGTATAACGCTGTTCGGGATATCCAAAGAGACACCAATTTTTACAGAAAAATTTGAAGAAAATGCAATGTTTTGTCAAGCCAAGTTCACTACTCAAAAGACACGATGGCTTGGTACCAATCCTCCAAAAGTTTAGATCATATCTAAGAAGATGAACCCCCCAAATTGTCTTCAAGCGAAACCGATTGAACTTTTTGGGCCCTTACCAAATCGTTTTTGAGGAAACATGAAGCCTGCAGATTCTATCGAAAACTTCACAAAAGACTGGAAAAAGTTTTCAAAATCGCTGCAAATCAGTCTGTGCAAAAGCTACTGAGCAGTCTTCGTTAAAAAAATCGATCACTGGCCTACGATTGACTGAAATCAATTTTTTTTTGTGATTCACTGAAAAAGAAGATTTAAGAGCATATGAACAAACAATTATGCTCAATATTGGTAACAATTTATCTTCTTGTCTTGTGTTCTAAAATTTGTCAGAAAAATAATTATCGATTTTATGTTTGGAAAAAAATATCCCAAAAATATTCAATTCGTTCTATTTCGCAATTAGATACTGTTTCGTAAAAACCTTTCCCAATTATATTGCCCATCACGTAGTGAGGCAAAATGCACACAATTAGAGGGCACACTCAACAAATGATAACGAAATTACGACCCACGCGCTGCTCATTTTGCTACCTAACCTCAATTGCCTCGACTAGGTAGTTAATCTACAGAACCGGCAAGAGAGAACGAGGGATTTTCGATTTCCCGATTCCGATTCGAACAACAACGAGAGAAACCACAAAGCCGTTAGTGTCCAAATGATGATTAATTCTCGTTTCCTCGCAGGCAGCGCCCCCAAGAATTTCATTGACTTCCGCTTCCTTTTCCCGACTCCAATGCATGAATGAAATCGGTGAAGGTGCCAAGGATTGGAAGGAAATTTAGTGGGGTGGTCGAGAATAAATCGCCGGTTCATGTTCCATGACAAATAGGTGGAACATTGGCTTTTGTATGGCAGTTGATTGCCAACAGCCGGGTGATGACCAATTGCAGGTTTCCACTTCCTGCCCTCCAAGTTCAAGAATTTTGCCGAACCAATTCCGGATTGGAATCGTTAACCTAGATAGATGAAACCGGCTGTCATTAGCCGATAAGATGATGACGGTTGTTTTTGTTGATTTGAGAAAGAGCTGTTTGGACAAAAGAAACGTAATTTAGTATACACACTTTAGGAAAACCGGGAAAAACAAACTAGTCAAAATGATATACTAGATTAAATTCCTAGATAAAAAAGAAATTAAAAACAAAGCAACACACAAACATTTTTTTTATCGTAGTCATTTAACCATCTTTATGGAATTCGCGACTTTACATCAACGTTGCAATTGGTGGACAGTTATTGAAAAACTTATCCGGTACAACAGTGTTCGATGTTTACTCTTGGGCGGACTCGCGGACATCCGCTCTAGACACAACTGACTTTCTAAATAAGCTATATGACATGCCCGGTAATGTTCTTGATAACCACTTATTATTATAAACTCTATTACTAGTATTTTTGTTTGTATTTATTTTTCACATCGTTTTGAAAAACACCTAAACACTGTGCAGACCGGTCCGGAGCTCCGGACCGGTCTACTATTCACGAACTACCGGGAGAATCACAACGCTACTCGACTCGCTCGCTCGCTAGCCGACTCACTGACTGACTGCGTACACGCTTGTGACGAATAACGCAGTGTCGATTTAATCCATTCACACATCCCCCTCCTATCCCAAACAAAATAACATTAATAGAATTACTAATAGACTGTTATAAAATCGTTTCTTTTTATAAAGTTTTTATTAAAATGTGATAATAAAAACAGGGAGACGTTACAGAACAATTTGAAATACCGATTCAAGAACACTCCTCTTCTTGGCTTCCGCCATGATTCCTATCAATAAATATATGTGAAAAAGGTATGAAGAGCTTACGCTTTTGTGCGTTGTCGATGCTTACCTATGTATCTTCAGAATAGGGGTAGGCTTTATAGCGGCATGTTATCTAAATATACGAGAAAATTGTGCCTTAAGCGTCAATTGTTCCACAAATGCAAACAATGTCAAAACTGAAATAACAATTTCTATAATACTGCCTATGGCTGAATCTTTTCTGAATTTCAATTAATTGCCTCCCTGAATTAACATGAAACCACGTTGTATAAATCAACAAGAAACTCAAAATAACTGTTTAATCTGAAATACCACACATTATCCTCTGTTTATTAAGGTCAATTTTGTTTTCCATAAATGTTGCATTCTGATCCAATTTATCTTCCTCCAGTGCTCACGCAGAAAAGCTAGTTTCTTACAGTAATGCATGAAGTATTGGTAATAGAACTTTTTCTCTGTGCTTTTGACAAAATTCGAACTAATGTACTGGAAACAATATTTGGTCAGTTATCCTGAATGAAACTGCAGTTGTCAAGGAAATACACGTTTTTTCTTTCTATTCGGACAGGATTTTTTTTGCCGTTCTCTAGGCTCGCCTAACTCTTTTCGATTATTTTTTTCATGTTGCTCTCTCGACCCACCTGATTATTTATTTGATCAGACACCAAAGTTGTCCAAGACACTCTCCAGTTTATTCTTTAAATGAGAAAGCTGTCTTTACGAATTTTGTTTATCAATGCAGTCCTGTCAACTCAATTTAAATAAAAAAAAAACATTTGCGCTGTTATCTTATAAATGTGTACATTTGTGATTGTTTAGTTCAAACTTCTTGAAGCCTTCCTCTCGACACGCCTTTTCCTAATTTCAAACTTTCTTCTTGACTTACATCATAGTTGAATCTTTTATTAAACTTTTTTCTTAACTTGCTTGATTTTCAAATTTATATGATATTGTGGTTGTCCTTATATGTTAGCTTCCAGACTCGACTCATAATTAAATCTTATCTCAAGCTGTTCTCTCAACTCGCTTGATATTCAATTTGATAAGATATTCCAGTTCGTCCAACTTTTTCTTACAAATTCCAAGCTGTCTTCTCGACTCGCTTTAAATTTCTGATCATCAATTTGGTAAGATATGTCCTCTCGACTCGCTCAATTTCCAATTATTTCTTTTTCAAGCTGCTTGATTCCCCACAAGATAAAACATTTTGACTCTCCTTCATTTCGCCTTCTGATTTCAAGCTATCCTCTCAACCCGTTTGAAATTATCGATACTTTCAGACTGTTCTCTCAACTCGCATTTCAATTAGAAGCTGTCCTGTCAATTTGCATGAAGTTTCTATCGATACGTTCAGGCTGTCTTTTAAACTCGCCTTTCGTTTTCAAGTTGTCCTCTCAACTAACTTGAAAATTCTAACGATACTTTCAAGCTGTCCTCTCAACTGGCCTTTCAATTTCAAGCTGTCCTCTCAACTCGCTTGAAATTTTTATCGATTCTTTCAGGCTGTCCTCTCAACTCGCCTTTCGATTTCAAGCTGTCCTCTCAACTCGCTTCAAATTTCTATCGATAAGTTCAAGCTGTCCTCTCAACTCGCCTTTCGATTTCAAGCTGTCCTCTCAACTCGCTTGAAATTTTTATCGATACTTTCAGGCTGTCCTCTCAACTCGCCTCTCGATTTCAAGCTGTCCTCTCAACTCGCTTGAAATTTTTATCGATTCTTTCAGGCTGTCCTCTCAACTCGCCTTTCGATTTCAAGCTGTCCTCTCAACTCGCTTGAAATTTCTATCGATACGTTCAGGCTGTCCTCTCAACTCGCCTTTCAATTTCAAGCTGTCCTCTCAACTCTCTTGAAATTGTGAACATGATTAAGCTGTCCTCTCGACTCGCTTAATCTGTCATTTTCATTCTTATTTCAGCTTAATTAATTTTTCTTATCGATTTTTGTTTCGGTGTTATTTCATTACCCGTTTATTTTCACTCATAGTAATTTATCAAATACGGCACTATATTTTCCTTTTTCCTCCACTTCAACTTGTCACAAGATACATTTGACATCATTTACTCATTGATCAGTTTTTTTCTAAAGCGGGTCATTAATGAACTGTTTGATTTTTAATCTGGTTCGATGAAAATTAATTAAACGTGAATCGTTCATCGCGTTTGTTTACCTTTTTCGGTTCGACTTTTTTTTTTAATAATTTCTCGTTTTATAAGGTTAACTAGAAATTACCGGTCACGGTCGCCAAATGTGCAGACCGGTCCGGAGCTCCGAAGCCCGGAAGTAGAACCAGAGAGTCTACTATTCACGAACTACCGGGAGAATCACAACGCTACTCGACTCGCTCGCTCGCTAGCCGACTCACTGACTGACTGCGTACACGCTTGTGACGAATAACGCAGTGTCGATTTAATCCATTCACACAAACACCATTGCTTATCAATGTTTTCTTATCTGTTTCAGCATCGAAAAACATTGGATTCTGCTATTCAATGTTATAAAGTGATCTACCAAGGGCAAAACTATCTCACTTCTGCCCCGATAGCAAAAGTGCAATCCAAAATAGTGAGCAACGAAAATTGATTTAAAATCTTCTGGGTATCTCGGTGAACATACTTTAAAGAAAAGACATAAAAAAGTTATTGATATCGGAAAAAACTTTTTCACGAAAAAAGGGGGCGTGTGCTGCAGCAAGAAAAGTTTCCCCAAGGATCAGGGAAAAGTTATAAGCAATTGAATAAAGGAAAAGAGCTCAGCCAAGAGAGTATCATCATGGGATGTGCCAGCAGTTCGCCGCTTATCAATGGCGGTGGCCCCGGAGGAATCGTCGAGACGGTCAAGGAGACGGCCAACAAAACGGCCACGGAAGTTTTGCATGCTGGAGAAACGGCGATACACGGTAAGTGCCCAAGTAGCTGCAGGATGCTTATTTCAAGGCAGCAAAAAGTGGTTCTATTTTTATTCTGAATCCTTAGTTGGAATTGAAATACTTAGGATGAGCTGAGCATCCAATTGAACTTTGAATCAGATCAGATCTATGAACTCTATAAAGTGCAGTAGAAGCCCGGTTATCATGATATTTACAACGATTATATTAACTTTCACGATAATATCGCCAAAAAGTTTACGATTTATATGACCTAAATTTGAAACGAAATACTAAATGGCCGTTCTACAGTGGTCCAAAGCTCAAAAAAGCTGGAAGTCAGTTGATTTTTTAAGCGGTAAAAATTATCTGTTCGATTAGGTATGTTGTTACATAACGGCATTTTCAGGCTAAAACCATGGAAACGATGCTCATTAATTTGTCCATTTGAGAGATTTAAATAAAATGGCTAAGAAAAGTTTTTGTATTGTTTGGAAATTTTACAAGGATTTTTTTTGTATGAAGCCGAAATTCTCATATGGGCTCTATTAGCCAAAATTTTAACATTTTTTCGAACATCAACTGAGGATTGAAAAAAAAAGTTTTCAGCACCAGAGCTGAAATAAATGCGATTTATGCCAATTTAATTTTATTGCCGTTAGTTTTAAATAGAATTAACGTTCATGAAACCTTCCTTAAAACATGGCATTTTCCAGCAAGCAATTTCAAAAT
This sequence comes from Uranotaenia lowii, assembly GCF_029784155.1. Lineage (NCBI taxonomy): Eukaryota > Metazoa > Arthropoda > Insecta > Diptera > Culicidae > Uranotaenia > Uranotaenia lowii. The sequence continues at coordinate 111,992,429 of NC_073693.1, forward strand.
CTTAATACTAAAAGTTACTTAGCTATATTTTTTCCGGTATAATAAAAAGTTTTATCTACATTTCTAGGAACAAATGGAATTGTTTCTCTTCAAAAGTGCTAATTTAATTAATTATTCCTTATCTCTGCTAACAAATGAAAAAAAAAAACAATTTTATAGATCAACCGTTTGACAACAATATCAAATGAAACGAATGTTTTCGGTGGCTAAGGCCAAGAAAAATCAAAAGTGCCTAAATTATTCTCTTCAATTAACTCTTTAAAACCACATTGTACAGGGTGTTCAATAAGTTCGCATACAAATAAAATAATTCCTCAAATGGAAAGGTAATTCAATAATGGTCAATCACACCTTTTGTTTAGGAATTTTTTTTTACCTTAAACCAATTATATGAGCTCCTCTATTGTTGAAATTTCGTTCCCCATAAGAATGATGACGATTTTTATAGAGAGTCAAAATAAGTTTCCTGTATTTGATTATTTTCGGCAACATGTAAGATATAACTAACCAATCCAAGAGAGCTATATTTGAAGGGCAAGCCACTTTTCATTTTGAACCAATATTTTCAAAAACCTGTATTATTCTGTGTAAAATGACCTATAAAATAAACACTACATGCAACATTAGCCAAAAAATCCATTAATGATCAATGTAAGCTTAGTACAAAGTTACTCAAGCACATTTTAAATGGTTTTCATCTATTTATGATGTGCAATTATTCTATGCTTCATCACGTTGATAAGCTTTTTGATGAAAATCAGCTAGCACGTAGCTACTTTTTCGACATTTCACACATAATATAAAAAAATAGATATTATATGAGCCAAGTTTAGGAATTCTGTACTTGTTTACTCTCGACATCATCAATGATCAGGAGAATTTGACCAAAGGAGGCAGATTAGGTGACCTGTAAACTATTTATTTTGGTCAATAAATTGGAATTTTTGCCTGTACCAGTACTTGTGGTGTGAAAAGGCTGATAAAAAACGAACACCTAATTAAAATTAATTCTTCGACACCAGGAATAGTTTGCATGATAAAAGCACAAAATTCTTCCAAAAAAAGTTAGATGTATATGCTAGGCTATACGACACTATTTGGTTAAAAAGGGTATTCGAACTAATTGAACACCCTGTATTTTGCTGAAAACTTCATGAAAACTTTGGTTTAAGGGAAACTTGATTGATTCAAAAAGAAAATTAAAAAATCCGTCCAAAGGTGGAATTGGATACTTGGTTCCCTTTCGATAAATTTTCTTATTAAAAAATCAACCCATTTAGTTTATAACACCCGTAGCATCATTTTTTGTATATTTTTGGAACGAAAAAACTGTTTCAAACTTGAAGAATCTGTCACCTGAAACTTTTGAATAAAAGTCGTTTTAACAACTTTGTGTCATTCGCGACTGCTTGAATTCATAGACATCGGCCCAATAGTGTTTTACCCAACTTTCAAAAGAGTGGGCCATTTCACTTATGTTTTTTAGATATTTTCGTAACAAATTAAAATGCTTTAAAAGTTTTAAGTAAATTAGTTTTAGAAGCTATTTATGACTATTCGATACAGTCCTCAATTCCATAACTTGAAGATAACTCAAAGGAAACAGTCGTTGTTATTTTTGGCATCACACGAGACGCTTCCGACCCACCTTCAGATGTTAGAGGTTTTCTCAAAAAAATAAAATTTTTGTAACTATATTCTATAAAGCTCAAATATATCGTTGTTGTTGAAAAATTTATAAGTTATATGAATCCTTTATGAGCATTCTTTAGAATCTCTTAAAAAAATTTCATTGGTTTTTGTATTATTTTTTTTAAATAGACCTTAAGATCCCAAACACTTGAGCTGATAGAACAGGACAAACAAAATCAGTTAGGGATTTTGGGACAAATGAATGGGATAAACGATTCAGGCTGAAATAATATTTATCAAACTTGCTTAATACTCAAGCAGTTGTTGAGTTTCGCTATACGAAAAACTGTGGTAGAATGAGTAAACTATAAAAAAGGTTTTATTTTTGACACTTTACCAGCATTATGGCATTCGTGTAAAGAGTAAACTGTGTGAAATGTAAATTGCTTAAATTAATGAAGAAAGCAAATGAGTGAGTTATAAAATTTTACCGAAACTGGAATTGATGGGAAAAAATATATTCAGCTTAATTCAAGTTTCATTAAAAAAAATAAAATAAATTAAAAATTTCGAGCGATTCATAAGGAGTCGAGTCTTTCCGCCGATCGTGGCCTAGAGGATAGCGTTCAAGTAACTAAGCCATAGGTCATGACATCGAATCCCGGTCACGGCATACAAAATACTCTTTTTGTAGGCTGGTGGTTTTACCATTTGTTAGATGCTAGCCATCATATTCTTGAAATAAGTACGCCTTAGAGTTAAGTTTGGATTAGATCTCTTTAAAGAAACATGAAGTTTCACTGGGAACCTATACGTGTGTGTTCGTTCTTAAAAGGACAGATTGATCACGTTCACAACTGCAAGCGGGTTGAGAGGTCAGCTTGAAATTGCAAGGTGATTTGGGAGGACAGCCTGAACATATCGATAGAAATTTCTAGCGAGTTGACAGGACAGTTTAAAATTGAAAAGGCAAGTTAAGAGGACAGTCTGAACATATCAAAAGGCATTTCAAGTGAGTTTAGAGGACAGCCTGAACATATCGATAAACATTTCTAGCAAGTTGAGAGGAAAGCCTGAACATATCGATAGGAATTTTATGCGAGTTGAAAGAACAGCTTGATGTCGCAAGGCGAGTTGAGGGGACAGCCTAAACAAATCAATAGAAATTTCAAGTGAGTTGAGAGGCCTAAAATTGAAAAGCTAGTTGAGAGGACAGTCTGAGTATGTCGGTAGAAATTTAAAGCGAGTGGAGAAACAGTCTGAAATTGAAAGGAAAATAAAGAGGACAGCTGTAAATCTTATCAAATTGATAATCAGATGGGTCGAAAGGACAGCTTGAGATAAGATAGCAATTCAAAGCTAATCGAGAAGACAGCTTGAAATTTAAAAAAGTGGGTCAAGCTTGAATATCTTATAAAATTGAAAATCCAGTGGAACAGCATGAGATGAGATTCAACTATGAAGCGAATTGAGAGGACAGCTTGAAATCAAAAAAATATTTTGGGAGGACTGCTTTAGTATCTGATCAAATAAATAACCCACCGGGTTGAGGAGACACCATGAGATAATAGAGAACAATACGATGAGTCTAGAGGACAACTTGAAGAAATTATTTTAAACTTCAAGTTAAAAAAAAGTGTTTGTCGAGTGGAAAGTAAGATTAATAGAATATAAAAATTTTATAAAAATAAATAATCGAACAAGTTGCGAGGACAGTTTGAGATGAGAGTAAACAGGAAGTCGAGGAACTGCTAGAATGAATTGTTTTGAATCCCGAGCTTGAAAATGAGAAAAAAAATACAAATCGAGAGGATATCCCAACATTTCACCGATTTGAAACAAGCGGGTTTTGAGAAATGTTTGAAATGAAAAATAAAGATCAAAGTGAGTTAAGAATACAACTTCAAATTGTTCAGGAAGTTAGATGAAAAAAAGCTGTGATAGTACGATAGTATCTTTGATAATTCCAGTAAAAATCAGGATAACTGATCAAATGTTGTTTTCTGTTTTAGATAAAAGTGAAACAACCCAGATTTAAAAAAAACCACAAACAAGAAGGACGGTACTCAATACACATCGTTAGCACTATGTGGGAGGATAAGTTTCGATCGAAACGCACTACCTATGGAAAAAAATGACCCAAATGTGCTGATTTGCCTTGTGTTTGGGGATGCTTTCTGTTACGAATAATATTATGAATGGTGTTTCAAACTATATAGCAATTTTAGGTTTCCTAATGATTTACACAACAACGTGTTCACCTGCAATTTATGAAGGATATTTAGTGTATTAGCAAATGATTTGCATTTCGTCGAAAAAGAGAAAAGAGTGAGTACCGTATCATTATTGAGGCAAAGTTATAGAATTCTAGTTTTTAATAGTTTGCAGTATTATCATAATTGTCGCAAATTGCGTATATTCTAATTGCAAGGCGACAAATGAGTTAAATTATATTCTAGTTGCAAGCTTAGTTTGTGATCGAACAGAGACTTTGTTCCATCGAAATATTAAGATGATTTCGTTTCTAATTAGTTCATTGGTAGGATTCATGAAGAAGCCATCAAAATAGACGAGTGCTCTAGAACAAAAACGAACCAATTAAAAATTGAATCGCTATTCCACATAATAGGTGTTTGTCATGGCCAGTGAGAATGTTCCTCAAAGGAAAACGAATGTTTTTTGTGCAACGAAAACTGCATGGTTCCATTATGTTTGGCTTTTGAAAATTTGTTAAAATTAATATATTAAATAAATATAATTTCATAAAACAACAAATTATATAAATGTTTTTTTTTTTATTAGGATGGGAGGGGGATGTGTGACTGGATTAAACCAAAATCGGATCATTCGTCCAAAGCGTGCACGCAGCCGCCCGTCAGTCGGCGAAAAATTAAGCAAGTGTGTGTGTGTGTGTGTGTGTGTGTGTGTGTGTGTGTGTGTGTGTGTGTGTGTGTGTGTGTGTGTGTGTGTGTGTGTGTGTGTGTGTGTGGGTGTGCTAAAATGGTTTAATTTTACATTTTCTTGAATATCCACCAAGATTATCACTAACACATTCAATTCTGTCAAACTTATACTCTGAAAAACTTTTTCAAATTATGAAAAATGTAGACTCTTTTGCATCTTTCTTTAAAAAAAGGAGATATGAGAGGATCTTTCAAAACGATACAAATTAAAATAAAATTGATAAACATGATTTGAACAAAGGTACAAGGGAGATGCCAACATTTCATCGTATTTGGTTTAATTTGTAAAAAACAATTTTATTTTACCAAATTTCCAACAGAATCTTAAAATTGAAAGTTTGATCATGCCAAACGATTTAATGATGTTTTCAAAATTTCTATTTGAAAAAAATATTGAAGAAAATATTGAGAATATCAACATTCAATAATCGAAACATTTAATGGTCCAGAAATTGTAATATGGCAACAAAAGTGATTTATTCCAAAGAAAAAAAATACATATTGTGGTTTCTTTTTGGAAAGAAAATTCAGAAAAAAAATCAGCTGGTCGATAATCTTTTTTCCAACGGTTTTCGGAAAATTGTTCATCGATTTTGCATAACTGAAATAAGAATTGTTGTAGTTGTAGCTGAATCCTGCCTGAGTATCATATTTGATTTGCGTTTTAAAAACTATAAATTTTATAAAAATCGGTAAAGAAAAAAAATAGATATTGCAATTTTTGTCAGGAGTATCAAATTGACACTCCAAGAACTTGAACGGATGAAAATATCTGGGACGGATTAAGGTTAAAGTGATGCTTTTCTTGAGATGTGGTAATACAAAATATTCTAGGAGTTAAAAGAAATTAGCCTATGGTATTTTTATTACAATATTTGAATGCTTGTGAGATATCGAACAAAGTATGTGGAAAAATTGCGAAAATCAAATTAGGTATTTTTTTTTTCGAAAATGTAGTTTTTGGAAAATCGCTGTTATTTATTTAGATTTGCTAATCCTATCAAATTTTTTAATCACAAACATCTTCCTGCATTCGATTAACATGGTTTGAAGGAGATTTGCAAAATAGTTTTGAAAGTAATTGGGAATTTCTAAAATTTTTCAACTTTGATGGGCCAAAAATTTAACAACACTCAAAATATTGACTTCAAACCTTTTCAGTTGTGTTTTTTTTACAAATCAGATATTGAATCTTTTTAGTCATTTGCTCATTCACATTCGAGAAAATAATACGATGGTTCCTACATGTATTTGTAGGTGAAAGTTGTAAAAACCTTAAAGGCTTTTCCTCTATTCAAATATTTTTTTATCCTTTGAACCTCGCCATTTTCACGAAGAATATTTCTGTGTGCCGAGATACGATCTTATGACCATTGGCTAAAACACTTGATTTCTGACTAACACGTCAAGGTCTTCTGTAATATAAGCATTCTAGCATTATATTCTAAGAACCATGAAAGAGAAATTCAGATTTATGAAATTTCGAAAAAGTCGTGTAGAACTTGTGCATGAATTTTAACAACAAATTTTTATTTTTATAAATCATAATGGCTCTATTAACTTTAAAAATTGTATTGGAACCAGATTTTCGGATACAGAGGGTTCGCCCTGTATTCATCTAAATTTTACAATATTCTAAAAGAAGCCGATCAAAATTTCGTATTATAGAGAAATTCCAAGGTCTGAAGGTCATTTTAATTTTAGTACATTAATCAAACTTTGAACTCTGGCAATTTTCAATGTTTGATTTCTACGCCGATGAATTCAGGTGAACTTTCCTTTTCTAGATTATAGATTTGGTTAGCAATTCGACCTTCAACTTTATATAGGCACCTTCAAACCATTTTAGACGAGAGCAAAAACCAAAAACGAACGCTTCATTAGCCCACCTTTCCAGGTCATAAACGAGTTAACAACCCAATCGGAAGGGCCACCCCGAGCAGACTTCGATGCCAAAAACGATAACAAGCTGATACCAAATTAAGGTTTCAATAGCAAAATGATAGCATCATTTGGTATAAATTCAACCATGATAGCAAAAATAGGCATCAAACAGATATCAAAAGTGTTAATTTTGAAAGCAAACTGCAACTAAAATGAGCTATCAATAGCAAGCGGATAGCATACTTTGGTGTAAAATATAATCTCATGCCAGAACGAGGTATTGTTAAGGCATCCTTTACTTTCATGAATTTCAAAGCTGAGGCCATAATGATAGTATAATTTGGCATTACATTCATTTGATAGCAAGACTAGGCATCATAAAGTCAGCGTTTAGTTTCCAAAGGTTATCAAAGTGCAAACGCTTTCTAACGAGTCAATCATCAACAAGATAAACAGAATTGGGGGGTGTTTTGCATTTTTTGGATGAGGAAAACTAGTTGTGTTGATAAATTGAAAGAAAAATTGATTTCTTTTTTGACATTATAGTCTAAGTAATATTAACAGATTATTCAATACTTCTGTGCATTAACGCATGTTCGACGATTTATCAAGTTCATAAAAACTATGTTTATTTTGAATGTACATAAAATTGAGCTTTCTTAACTTTACTCACATCTTGAGTATTCATCAAAAAATATTTAGAAAGCCATTTTCCCCCATATGAATATATTTTTTATATTTTTTAGCAGAACTTTCCAGGTCATAATTCTCAAGCGTATGAAATGAAGAAAAATTCCTAATTGATATTTTGGTAGCACACTGACGTTGAGGTACCAAAATGTCATTGAAACCAAAGTAACACTGACGTTCTGTAACCAAAAAGTCGTTTCAATCTGTTTACTTGGATTGGACAGTTGCTTCATCCCTTTGATAATTCTTTGGACCGTGCATTTATCGCCTCACAATATAAAAGCTCGATTTTCTAAGCGTACAACTGATACTAATTTTGTGTATTATTACCCGTTATATAGACATATATTGAACGTAACCCAAAGTTTATAAGCTTGATTCATATCCACGGTACAACGTATCAATTTAAGGTCATGTTTTTAATCAATGTTTTGAAGAATATCAATATGCATTGATTATAATAGGACTTAAGACCTGGTTTGCTAAATGAAACATTCGTGTGATATTTTTTATCTAATTTAGACATATGTTCGATGCCACTGATCCTTCCGCGGGTCAGATCGAAGTAGAGATGCCAGGTGATTTTGTCAAAAAACTAGCATATGCAATGACGGAAAACAAATTATGTTACTATAAACTTTAACTATTATTTCTATGTTAATCAAAAATCAGTTCAATTACATTTAAAACCAACCTTTTTTTTCAATCTGAACAATTCAAGCAATTTTGAGAAATCAATACAGTTTTAGAAAAAAAAGTACACTTGGCACCCCTGCAGCGCTGTATTTTTGTTTACGTTCAAGTTAAGGTACACCGGGGTAAGTGTGGACGCGGGGTAAGTGTGGACGATGGCTATAAAAACAATACTGTGCACTATTTTTTCAAACTTTTGATGCAGAATGTTCAATTTACTTGTAATCTATCCAATAACTTTGAAATAGATACGATTCATACAATAACGGATGTTTACAGCGACTTTTTCGGAATTTTCTATTTTCAACTACGATGTCGAGTTGATGTGCATCTTTTTCAATTGCAAATTTCTCCTGAACTAGCTGGCTCTCGATGAAAAACTCTACATTGAAACAATCCTTACATTCCAAACAACCAGTTAGGAAAAGAAACGGCGGTTAAAAATTAAGAAAAAAGAGTTTATTTACAAAAAACTAAAATTTTGTCTCCAACCCCTACCTGGGGTAAGTGTGGACGGCTTTAAAAAGACTTGATGTTTACACATTTTTTCAATTTTCTGTCCTTCATCCTTTATGAGTTGTATTATTTAACGATATTTAGCATTCGGATCATGAAAATTTGAGTAAAGTACTTATTTGTTCTGTGTTTTTGATAAAATCGGATCTCGTGTGTTGTAAAATAAATTACACACTATAATTATAGTATCACGGACTTTTTTCAAAATTTTGGATGGTTTGAGCAATAAAGTAACGTATTCAACCAAGAAAACACAAATTTTTTGAAAATTTCCTGAGAAATCAAAGGGAAAATCTACCGTCCACACTTACCCCATAAAGCGGGGTAAGTGAAGACACCAGCCGTCCATAACGATTTACGTGATAACTTTTTTCGCTTTGCTTCTAACGAGCTCATCTCTTCAGCTTTTGTAAACAACATGTTCTGCATCACATTGAACGTCAATTTATCAAAATTGCTCCACTGCTGATTTTTTAATGATTTTTTAAAGTTGAACTATACGAAAACCCGTCCACACTTACCCCGGTGTACCTTATAAACAAACTAGAAGATTTTTTTTCAATTCGTTCGACATCAGGACACAAACGGTGTCTAGTAGCAAGTCCCGGTAAAGATGTTGACAATAGGTTCTGTGCCATCGGTTCTTCCGAAAGAGAAGCGCTCACTGCTGGATCAGTTCAAATCGCTAGCTTCTCAGTTTCGAAGAAATAGGATTTCGGAATGCAGTGGATCTTCTTCCTTTGAAAGCAGCTGGATGACCAGCAGGTAAAACGTTATCAAAATCTGGCAGGTTTACTTAGTAAATCTGGTTTTGCAGGTACTACCGGTGGAAATTGGAAGTAAGCTGGAAAAATGAGTTTTTGAACTACACAAACCGTAATCTCGTGGTGTGCATCCGCCACTTTTTTCGTTAAGTATGCTTTCGACAGCTAATAGAGAACGAAAGTATTGATCTAGTCCGAATAAGTCTAGTTGAAGCTCACTGGACACTGCTTCAAGTTACCTGAAACCAGCGAAGAGGAAATTCGCATTCCCCTGATACAGTATCGATAGCTGAACTATTCATAAACCTCTTCAACTTATCGGATTTTGTACGGTCCAAACGAGAAACTAGAACAAGATAATGCGTCCTGAAATTGAGAAACGGAGCTGTTCACAATTCATGGCTTAATACATTTATATGAGGTAAGTTTTTGTTTTGAACTTCATATTCATCTTGTTAAACCATAAAACAAAATCCTCAGTTGCCTCACGGTAGGTACCTACTGACTAGCCAATCAAGTTTTCTGAATTCCCGATGATTTCAAAATGTTTGTAGTATCATTGAATGTCAATTGCAACTAATTTCTGCTCAATAATTTAGATGCATGAAAACAATTGATTCATATTTTCAAATTATTTTTTTTTTGAGATTCAGAATTTGAACAAAAAAGGGAAACAAAAGCATCGAAGTTATACTCATTGTATACATCGCGGCGTTTTAATTTGTAGAAGGTAGTTGACGTACGTAGAGTTGATACCAAAATCGCCTTAACTTCTACAACTTATATAACACTTGGATAACTCAATAAATAAAGTGTTATAAATGTATATTGCATAAATTAAAGGGTATAAAGTGTGTAGAGTAGTGAGTTCAAGTTTATCCCGTAATTCTTTGACTTAGGTTTTAACAGAAAAATTAAAAAAGCTCAAAAGTATGGCAACATCAGAAGAAGACTGTTACTTATTTTGTTGTAAACTATTTTCATTCATCCCATGCCTTTTCTTAATCCTGTGTTAAAGTTTTTCTTTACAATTCACTCATTCACTCGCATGTTTGATTAGTTTGATTAGATCAGTGTGAATTTCATATAATTCAACATTTGTTGATATTTTGATAATCATTACTAGAAATTCACAATGCTATCTTCAGTTTTGTTAGTTTGTTAAAACACACAAATTTAAAATTTGGAATAAAATTAGTCTTACATGAATTGACTTATTTTGCAAATTTATTCATAAAAAATCACCGAACACTAATACTTCGAAGAACGTTTTCATGAAAGTAGTTTTCATGTACTAAGACCTCTTTGGCTCTGAGGGCTTCATTTAAAATGGATTTTGAACAATTACTTAAGATTTATGTTAATGCAATTATGTTCTGCAATTAATGTTTGAGTGATTAAATTGGTAGTAAGACTTCGTTATCTGATATTGGTCCATATTTAAAAATTTTAATATTCCAATTTAGATACAGATGTTAACACTGAAAAAAAGTGTAAAAAGAAAAATTTATTTTCAAATCACAATCATTACAAAAAAATATTCCATGTTCGAATCTAAATTAAAATTTCTCGGAGCAAATAGTGAAAATTGATACATTTTACATTTTTAAGGGCTATGTTAGGACTAATCACGGATATTAAATTATATGAACAAACTTTGTTTTCACTCTTAATTTTTGGCATCTTTTTAAAAATTTATCTGGATGGAATCGTCTTAATCCTAATATGTGCTCGAGTAAGTAAAGGCGATATTATAGACATCACAAGTATCATGCTAAGCATCATTGCATACATGAAGGCGATATTTGATATCTCGCATAAATACCATAAACTATCACGAGCAGATTTTTAAGGCAAAATTATTAAATTGCTATCATGCCTTGAAAGCTTAAATTTCGTACATACTTTTTTGTCTAAATAAAATTGATACAGTGTTATAATTTCGGTCTGAATTGCCTTATGCAAAATTTTGGTTGTGTTGAAAGCTTTTTGATACCTTGTTTGAACATTTTTTTTAGAAAGGAATTTGAAAGCACAATTATGCATAAGTGATCGCGATTTTTGCAAGGTATGCATACTTATTTCTTGTGTAATGTCGGATAAATGCATAAATACAGGCGTTTTTTTCAGTTATTCTCTCTCATCCTGTTTGATGATTCATCCCAATACAGGTGATTTCAGTAATTCATTGCGATTTACCTCACAAAGCAAACATTAATAGTTGAGTTATGTAAATTTTTGCTATCATGCCTTGTTAGCAAGATTTGGGATTGTTTTACTCTAATATAGGTAGTAAAATGCGAAAATTTGGGTATTTTAATTTAATATGCTGATAGCATATGTATGCCATATTTTGGTTTCCTCTACAGGTACATGATACCTCGTTTTGCCAGCCTTTGAAAAAAAATTTGAAAGCACACCGATGCCAAATTTTGGATGTAATCGAAGCCTGAAAGTGGCATCATTATGCTCTCAAAACGGGTTTTAGGATGGTGGTTAAACGAGGTATCATTAAGGTTTCAGTGAAACCTACAGTTGGTATAATTGTGGTATCGACATATGAAAAGTAAGACCCAAATTTTGGCATTGTACCACCTTTATTCGGGCAAAATGATACCTCATTTAACTTTCAAGGCATGATAGCAAAATTAGGTATAATTTTGCCATAAAAGTCTGCTCGGGACGTCAAATCATGAGGAAACAACCCGGACCGGATGGCGAAGAGCGAAAAGGAAACCTTTTAAAACGACCGAAAGACGACACCAGTCAAAACAGCCTAATGAAAACATTTAACATGTCTGTTTTTTAGGCCTCCCTCCGGAACTTGTTCTACATTCTGGGGAAGATTTTCTCAACTGAGGCAAGCTTTTCCACGAGCAAAAAGAGACAGTGCCAGTGTTCTGAAAATCTGCCATCAGCTATATATTCCGCCCCAGGAGACTCTAAAAATAAAGGTTCTATGGCGTTGACCTTTTCGGGTCGGATCGTTGTAAACCTTTATGAGCAGCCATTCTGTTGTAACAATTTGGTTGGGAACGAAAGGTTTCTCGACTCAGGGTCCGGTCGAAAGGAAACATCATCACTAGGACCAATCAATCACGGAACTTTTTTTTTCTTTAATGAAACACACACGCCAAAAAACAAAATCCCTAGAACAAAAAAAAATGTCTGCATCCGGTCGACTTGGGTGCTAGCCGTTTGATCTGGGTTCGATTTCCTTTTTTTTTTTGGTTTTATTGGCTTCGCTAAAAAACGTACCATTCCTCCCAAGGTTGGTTCTAATTTGCATGTCCTGTTCTAGGGTTTCTCGGTTGGATTATTGGGTTCGTAGTTTTTGGCCATGTGCTGCGACTTCGAGGTCGATTGAACCAGAAAAACCGAATATGGAGTTTATTGATTCAAATCTGATTAGATTATCTCGGTTTCGGTTTCGGTTGTTCGAATTGTTTCGGTTCGAGTTTCGAGGCTAGAGGACTTTCTTCGGGAGCATTGGTGACCTTCTGAAAAAATCTTTGGATGGGGATCCTCTCAAAGTTTACATTGTAGGACAGTAGTTGTATGAACTTACTTTCTAAACTGTTTCATGCTTGGCGATTCTTTTTAAAGAAAATATTATAGAGCACAACCCCACCAATACCTCCTTCTGTGGAAAATCGAACTCCATTCAAGGTTAAAATGAATGGAAAGCAAATTTCTTATGCCAGAGATTTCCTGCTCGCCAATTTTCTAATTCAAGCTTTTGCGGTGAAAGAAAGAATGCTTCCTAGGTTTTACCCGAAACAGTCCGATTTTCTATGAATTACAAATTGAACAATCCAGCTGTGGACTTGGGGCGCTTAATGGCTGAGTACCGCAAACAAGGGCGATGACTGGTAGAAATCAAAGGAAAGAAAATTTACCTATCGCTTTTCCTTCAGAACCAAATCTTAAATTTAGCATCAGCTCAGGTTACTGGCTGGAAAGTCTATTTTTTTTCTTTAGTTGGCTTCCAAGTAGATTGCTTTTTTTTACAGTATTCAACCTCGGTTGAATAGCAATCCGATTGAATCAACTCGAAATTGTTTGCCCTTGATTTTTTCCATCACCATTTGTACCGTCTCTGGAAGGAAATAGGTTTTACTACACAATGTTTTGAACACTTGAAGATCTTACCTTAAAAAAAAAGTAGATCTTAACCCTCCAAAGCTGTTCGTAAAATATCTATTTTGAGGAAATTTTACCCGCAGTTTATTTTTATGGTTCCTGCGGCCTCAAATGTTGACTGATTTAAATGACATTAGATTAATTGTGAAGCTTATTTATTAATGTTTCTCAATGTTTTGAAATTTGGTAGATTTGTTTATCCAGATTGTCTGTAGTTGGTTTTAAATAAAAAATCAAGTCAAATCAAATTATCAAGAATACATCTATCCAACGGTAAATATGTGGGGGTCCTATAGACTTGGAAACTACAGAACCGATTTGCTTGAAATTTATCAGGTGAGTGCTTCTGAGGCTGGGGAAGGTTCCTATTTCAGTTTGAGTCCCCTCTCTCTTACTGAAAGGTAAAGTAAAAAAGAAATGTTTGCATAACTTGAGAACCGTTCAAGCAAATGGTACCAAATTTGGTATGGAAGAGGGAACTGGGGGTATAAAGCCCGGTACGCCCCACTGCGATATCTAGCTAGATATACACTTATTTCTAGAATTCGGTACGCTATTCCCTTCTAATTAACAGTAGAAACCTTTTGTACAAAAAATTAGCATCAAATATGCGATAAATCCCTGCAAAATACTTTTCAAATCATATTCCTTGCAATTTGTGCCTTGACTTTCGTAAGGAATTACGGCATCTATCGCCAAAAAAAATTACCTGACATCTGTTACAATGATGAACATTGGTCTTGAAAATCATAACAAAATGAAAAATTTCCTTATTCATTTATTTTTTATGTTATTTTGAACGATTTTTAATAAACATGTCTAGGTGGGAAAAAACGCGCCATGTCCGTTTATCTTTAAGCATGTTTCATATTTTTTTAAATTTATATGCAGTTCTATCACAACAATTTTAAAGATATTATATTGGAAAATATACTTAAATATAAACGAATATATTTAAAATTCCTAAATTTAATATACATTTAATTAACTATTCACAAGACGTTCAGTATATCTGGCAGCACTGCGCGTAGCAATACATTTTTCCATCTGTGAAGAAGAATAGAAGTGTTTTTACCTGGCAAACACTTTCGGCGGCACTTGGATCAATAAACACTTATTAAACGTTAAACGGCGCGATTGGGTACACACATATGCGCATTATGCCCCTACTGAATTGACATTACAGGATGTTCTCCTACATAAAAATACTTGATTGCACTCAGCAAAATTAATGCAAATAAATAAATTATAGTGATTAATAAACTATAGGGCTCTGGACAGTTCATCATTGAACTGAACACCTAATTTAATGTAATAATGTAATATAAATGTAATGATGAATTGGTACAAATAAAGACATATTTAATAAAAATAATGCCCCTACTGAATCTGAAATCCAATTTTCTACCTACTCTTCAAACTTCATTAAATTTGTGGCCTTTTTTTGACCTTCCAGTTATTCTAACTATCAGGATTAGACAAAAAATAAACCAAACTTCCAAACACAATCGAAAATTAAAGCTAATCTTTTCAAATGTATTCTAAAACAAGGCTTTCTTCTTAACGTGGGCATCATGCCCCCTCTTCCCCTATTTAGCTACGTATTTAGCTCTGTTGAATCTCAACTATATTGGTCACTCTAAGGACGAACGTCACACAACATTGTGTACAACTATGTGAAGCATTTGCCATTTTGTATAGCTCAAGTGTTGCCAGTTATAAGATAAGTTTTAAGTTGTATTCAACATTCGAGCGGGAAAAATTGTAATGTTTAATGAATGTTCAATAAACGACCTCTTTTGCTGTTAACAGTCCCTAAGTAAAGTTCTGGTTTCTGCACATCCGAAAACCAGTCCGACTCAAAACATGTTTATATGAATATTTGGTACCCTTCCTTTTTTCCAGTGGGAGATATTAAAGGAGAGGGGGGGGGGGGGCTCTTTAACATTTTTTTAACATAACTCAAGAATTAGTCATGTAAATAAATCCAGATTTCTCATGCGGGGGTTTTGAATACCAGAAATGTTTCAAAGATTATTTGAGACCCCTCCCTTCTTTTGGTGCGGAGAAAAAGAAGGGGGAGCTTCCATACAGTTTTTATTGAATAAATTGATAACTATTTGAGCAAATGAGAACAAATCGGCAAGAGAATTTTTATGCATGGTAGAAAAGGCTCTATGAATGTTTGAGACTCCTCCCGACTTGCATTGGGAGCATAGACAAAGGGGAGGGGCCCATATATTTATTTTGTAATATTATATAACTGGACTGATCAAGCAAGGGGAATGAAATTTGGGATGCGAGGGTATTTGAGTGAAAGAAATGTTCCCAAGATGGTTTGAAGCACATCCATAGGAGAAACAGACAAAGGAAGGGAACTCTCATACAAGTTTTTGCATAACAGGGGGGGGGGGGGATGTTATTTGGATACGGAAAAAGTATCTATGGTTTTCAAAACCCTCCTTATTCCCAGCTAAAAAATAAGAAGAAGGGAGGGACCACCACATTTTATAAAGATTTCAAGAATTAATCAGTCGAAAGGGAACGAATTCGGTATGGATTTGTATTTTGATACGAGCTATTTTTCTATAATTATTTGAGACCCTATCCTTCTTTCATTGGGTGAGATAGGAAGAGGAGACAAGAGTCTCATACATTTTTGTTGCATATATTAGAATTAGTCATACGAAAGAAACCTACTTTGTGTGGAAGGGTAATTGGGATGGAGGAAGGATTTATCTAATGGTTACTCGGAAACCTCCAAGTGGGGGGAGGAATAATTCGGTTAAATATTATGAAAATGGAGCTAAATTTGTCTTACGAAAGAATATGGAAATAAGAATAATAGACTCCTCCTTTCTTTTCAGCGAGGAGCTACAAAAGGGAAAGGGTTCACCCATACTTTATTTTAATAACTCGAGAAATGATTGAGAAAATTTTGCATAGAAGGGAATAATGTACGAGAAATGTTTTCTCGATTATTAAACAGGGGGACTCTCATAATTTTTGTTAAATGACACCAGATTTCGATGTTTTACGCATTTTGAAGTCATTTAGCATCGAAATTATCATTTTTATTTTTACGCTTTTTGGCACCCCGAAAACATGTTAGATTGAGCTGAATTTTTGCACAGATCAGTTTTTTGTGCTTATCTTGAAAATGTATATGGTCGTTTTTCAAAATTTGACCTAAACCATTTCGCTTCCCCAAAATACCCAAATATACCTATTTGTAAAGATTATTTAATTTTCTATCCAATGCATCTCTTTTTGACATTTTATAGCAAACGGTTCGAATTGTGGAAAACAGTTGTTAAAAATATATTCAACAACATGCAAAAAATATTGCTCCTACAGAGAAAAGATGGATTTTTGCAACTCTTCCAAAAGAAGAAGAAAAACTACCGCAAGACGTCAAAGCTGTTGCACTGAAACAAACAATTAAGATTATATTTATGAGTTTTAGCGGGCAAAAAATAACATTGTTTAAAAGTCAATTATGAATGATGCAGTGTCATTTCAATCCGTTTTCAATGCATTTTACCAATTCTTAAATGATTTATCACATTTATTTAGAAAAGAAATGTATCGAATCATAGATTTGAAAAAACACGGAAGCCAATCTATTTCTTTATTTATAAAAATCTAAATTATTTAATGATTTATTTTCTAACTTTAAGGCTGATGGTATAATAAGAGCAACGCGTCAGGAAACGCGACGGAACAAGCATCACGTTTTTCAGCATTATTTATAGTCCATGTCATAATTACAGTGTTCGGCATCGCTAACTGAAAAATTAGCTCCGCTAATTAGATCGCTAACTCATTCAAAGTTAGCGATCGCTAATTAAATACGCTAAATGTGCCGAAAAAGTTATCGCTTTAAGCTTAAAGTGCTAATCGCTAATCGCTAACTGTTGCCCAACATAAATGCAGGAACAAATATAAAATTCTTCTTTTGTCACGCCTTTCCCCCCTTCGAGTTTTTCAACTCCCCAAGGGGGAATAAATAAAGTTTCAAGTATTTAATTAAAAATTAAATTGATCGAATTTTCATACAATTATATGAGAAGAACAAAAACTGCCAAAGATGGGAATTTTCATAGCTCTCGGTGTTCTTCTATTTAAAAAAAAACGAATTTTCGAACGATTACTAGAGCAAAAGAACAGGATGTGGAAGATGGGAGCTATATATTTATTTTAATTCAAATTTTGGTTAAACATTTACTCGATTTTTCGATTTTGTACAAAGTATATGGTAAGCAATATCGTTGCAAACAATCAATCTTTAATCTGTTCTCCCCTTTTTAAAACTTGCAGCATTCTCAAACGTAGACATTGATACAATTTTTAATTGAACTTAAAACGGAGGCTACAATGGTGATTTATCTTATTTTTATATGATCTGATCTGGGAAATCTCTAAAAAATGTATGGTAAAAGTAAATATCTCAACCATTTGAAAACACATGCTGATGAAGGGATGTTAAAAATAGTTTGATATTGTTTAACACCTTTTATTGTTATTTTCTTCTGTAAATGTTGCGAAAATGTGCTTAAAGAGAGAAAAACGAAACCAAACACATCTTTTCTCTAACTCGAGTACGCATTCCTCCAACTAATCCAATTAAGCAAACAGAATGATGCGCAATGCCACTTTAACTTGATTAATGACGAAAAGTTCATTCTGTCACTATATTTAATTCGGCAATAAGGCTGGAACAAATAACTATTTGTTCTTCTATCACCTCCCCCCCCTCTAAATTTCCAAAAGGGGGGAGTAAGGGGAGAGTAAATAAAATTTGAAGTATTTTAAGTAAATTTCAAATAGAAATTCAAATGTTCGAAAGATTACAAGACCAAAAACCAAATTTTGGAAGATGGACATGCACATTTTGAGTTCGTGATTTTATTGAATTTTTCGATAAAAAAAAACTTTATTTATAGGTTGTATGTAATTTGGTTGGATACAAGCTTTCTTGCAATTTATTCCAATTTATTTGTTTTCCGCATTATTTTTTATTGTACCCCTTCTCGCGATCTTCTAACTCCGAGTGACAAAAGAAGAATTTGAGATTTGTTCCTGCCTAATTTGATGCAAATATATGGGAGTTAGCGGTCTTCGATTAGCGGAACCAAGAAATAGCGGAACTTTTTAATTCGCTAGATCAATTAAAACTTAGCGGCAAAATTAAACCGCTAACGGAAAGTTAGCGGACTAACTAGCGAATAGCGGAGTAGCGCTTTTGTGCCGAACACTGCATAATTATAAAAAAAAAGCGAAGGGATTGTTATCGACGGGGAAGGGATTGACTCCAGCCTTAGATACCATTCCGTAACAAATTGAGTTATAAAAATATCAACTCTTATAGTTGTAGAACAAAATATATTTAAAAAACTACTCTTTAACTATTAACATGAAATGATTTTTTTATTACCTATCTTCGCGATAAAACAACTGAAACAACCACTGATTAAAAAAAAATCAATATCTTTTATTTAAAGAAAACCATTGATATTTTAGCAACATTTAATTTAATTAAACAAATAATTTAAAAAACATTTGGCTACTTAGTTTATACCGAACAATAAACAACGAAAGTAAAAAATATTAAAATTTTAAATTGGAATCAAATGTGATCGACATCTGTGCAATTCGGAATTTTATTGACTTCTTCTAAAGAAAATGAACTTTCCGATGGAGCAATCGTTTCCCCCATGGACGATATCATCGATTTAAAGCCTTCAATTTTCCTTCCATGGCCGTGATTCTGCTGAGGAAAAGTTTCCGATTGAAGGTTTCTTCAGTTATAAACGTTTCCAGGACACCTTCCTGTCCCAAGGAGCATAGCAGAGATGTTCTACTTAGGGGCTGTCCATTAATGATGTCACGCAAAATTTGGAAAAAATTTACCCCCCTCCCCCCTCCGTCACATATTGTCACAAATTCCGTAACCCCCCTTTTGTATTACGTCACGTTTTCCTAACCCCCCCCCCCCTGGAGTAAAATTTTCAACTCAGAAATTTGAAAAATGTTGCAGTTGTATTAAAAGAATTGAAAAAAAGGTAAACAACTTTTAACAAGCCTTCAATCATTGCTTAAACACATTTCGATCATGAATCAAAGGATTATGTTGATGACTTTCCATATCAATGAGCAAATCTCTATCCAACCATCCAAATCTAGTTCCTCTTCTTCAATCCATTCGCAATCCAAATCTTCTCCACAGGTTAGAATAGCCAAGCAATCCTGTTCCCGTTTTGCCACAATTTAAGTGGAAAGGACTTTTCTGAGTGTTGCAGTGAAAGTGTTCTTGTGAACTTTCTTATGCTAATAAAATTTATCAAAAGTGGTGACGTGAGTATTAATATTCATTAAATGAATGGTGCAAGTATAGTTTTATTGAATTTAGGATAAAATTATTTGTTATTGTTTTGCTGCGTTTTTTTTTGTAATGATAAGTGATGTCACGCTCAAGCTGACCCCCCCTCCCCCCCATGTCACAAATTGTCACAAAAATCAAAACCCCCCCTCCCCCCTAACGCGTGACATCATTTATGGACAGCCCCTTAGGTTGACGTCGAAATTCCCCCCGGTAAAGGACACGCTGACCGACAGGAGCGTAACCTTTATTTCTCAACATTGTTCTTGAATTGAAGGACACTTTGTCAAGGGACACCAAGTGACCTAAGTCCCACGAGATCGCCGAAAGTTCAAAAAAAAATTAACTATGGCTGACTCCCTTATTTGAATTGCTCTGCGTTCCAAAGATTTCCTAGTCATTCCGAACTCTTGAAGTATTGTACAAACTGACGAGATACTGATAGTTTTCTGGAACAATAATTCAAATTTTCTTTTGTCTTCGTACAAAAACATTTCTGGTGATTTTGGAATTGTTGAACGATCCACTTGCACTCTGTTTCGGAAAATTTCAAAAAGTTTTTTTTTCCTGTTGCATCTGTTAACCGTTCCGTTGAGTTCAACTTGCTAACCCAATTTCCAATTGTTGGTGGGCTTTTGTTGTAAATTTTGGCAAGCTCTACTTTTGCCAGTCCCAAAAAATAGTACCCAAACAAACAATTGTATTAGGAGACGCATGCTTCTCCATTTCTGCTCTCAATAGCGCCATACCTGAAAGCGATTTTGTTTTTGAATTTTCAAAAACGTATTTCACTTCTTCTTATCAGAGGACAAAAAAAAACACCACCAGAAAATAAGCCTCAGGTATAACTCAGATATATTTTAAGATGATTATTCCCTTCAGTGTAACTCGGTTACACTGACGAAACGCAAACCCATCAATCGAGCTGTCAAATTACGGTTGTCAAATTTCGGGTTTAACTACCGTTGCGTGAATCCATTTTTTCTCTGAATATGCAATAAAATAATGAAAATAATCGTAGCGGTAGTAGCAGAAAAACACAGGTAACAGTGCAGCCAGGATTGGAAGGATAGATAACGCATTGCTTTTTACCGATAAGGATAGATAAACCATTGCTTTATACCTATTTTTTCGGTAAAAATAGGACTTCGTCTCATCAATTCTTTGGAATTACCAAACAGTGCAATACTGGTCACCCGGAAGCGTTTTGTGATCAAACTTGCAATGAATTTCGAAGTCGAAGATAACACACACGGATTTTCCACACAACAGTTTATCATATAATTTACAAGCTCTTGGTTTGACGGATGCAGCTTGATTTTGACTCCGCTATGGCTTCTTCTACTTTTTATGTGTCTTTAGACACAACCTCGTAACGACGGACAGTGCTACGAATGAATCCAAGTTTAAGACCACATCTCGAACTGAGGCATTTTTTTTACTGGCTCTAGCATGACTTTCCGGTCCAAAGTTTTGTCCACCGGACCAGGTTTCCACCCAGATTTTTTTCCACAATGTTTCTTTTCTATCCTTTCCGACGTTCTGCGAACGAATGGAACAATATAAAAGTATGAGGTACTTACTAATACGTTTTTTTTAAAATAGATTTAACTTTTTTTTAAATTTTTTACTCGTGTAAAGGGTGATACGGTCAAAATTTGGTCAATATCAACTTGACTTATTTCTTTCAATTTTGCATTCAAAAAACCTGAACACCCCTCACTTTGAAGGTGTGTGTTGAATGTTGCTCCTATTTTGATTTGGAATTCACTCTTCAGTTGTCAAAATGCCGTCCAAGGAAGAAGAGCAGCGTATCAAAATTTTGCTCGCGCATCGCGAAAACCCGAGCTACTCGCACGCAAAGCTGGCAAAATCGCTAAAAGTTGCCAAATCAACCGTTACAAATGTAATTAAAGTGTTTGGGGAACGTTTGTCAACAGCCAGGAAGTCTGGATCGGGGGCAAATCGAAAACCGGAAGCCGCTGAGACGACAAAGAGAGTTGCCGGTAGTTTCAATCAAAACCCTGACCTCTGCATCGAGCCAAAAAACGAGCCGGACTATCGACTTACAAGAAGGTAGTGACTCCAAATCGTGATGATAAACAAAATACGACGGCCAAAGCGCGATCCCGGAGGCTGTACACGACGATGCTGACGAAGTTTAACTGCGTGGTTATGGACGACGAAACCTACGTCAAAGCCGACTACAAGCAGCTTCCGGGACAGGAGTTTTATACGGCAAAAGAATGGGGAAAGGTAGCAGATATTTCCAAGCACATGAAACTGTCAAAGTTCGCGAAGAAATATCTGGTTTGGCAAGCCATCTGTACCTGTGGCTTGAAAAGCAGCATTTTCATAGCTTCCGGGACTATCAACCAAGAAATTTACGTGAAAGAGTGTTTGAACAAACGTCTGCTGCCTTTCCTGAAGAAACATGGTTGTTCCGTACTGTTTTGGCCGGATTTGGCATCTTGCCATTACGGTAAAAAGGCCGTGGAGTGGTACGCCGCCAACAACGTGCAGGTTGTTCCCAAGGATAAGAACCCTCCCAACACGTCCGAGCTCCGCCCAATTGAGAAATACTGGTCTATTGTCAAGCGAAACCTAAAGAAGACCAAAAAAACTGATAAGTACGAGCAGCAGTTCAAGGCAAACTGGCTTTCTGCGGCGAAGAAGGTGGACAAGGTGGCTGTACAAAATCTGATGGCAGGGGTTAAGCGTAAAATCCAGCAATTCGGATTTGGAAAAGCGGAAGCCTAACTGAACATTTTCCCTGAATTTTATACTAATTAAACTTGAAAAAGAAATTTAATTTGATTTTTTAAATAAACGATTTCACCGATTTACACGAGTTTTTCACTTGACCAAGTTTGGACCGTATCATCCTTTATGAGGAAAACTTTTTTTTTACTGTTTCATAATCAGCAGTGAGCTTTAAGCTGAAAATAATAACAACTTACGAAAGTGCCTGAACCATAAAGTCCGAAACCAACGACCTACTGACATCGGCAGCCCAATTCAAAAGTTTCATGTTTTTCACATTTTTGAGAGTCACCTATCGTATGAGCTCGATTTTTTTTCTTGCTTGCTGAACTTTTGCATGGTCCACCGAAAGCAGAAACTATATGTTCCTCTACCTTCTCTATGCATATACTAAAGTCTGCCAGGCCAGTAATTTATGTCTTCCTATCCGATCCGACTCGATTCGGGGTAGGAAATATTTTCGCCCACTCGGGTCATTCGGTAGTTGATTTGCTTGCCCCCGATTTGCCGGCACGCAAACATTCGGAGCAAAACATTTCCATCGAGAGAGGCCCTCAGGGAAGCGCCAAAGCAGCAAAATATGTAGGAATGGAAATATTGATAAAAAAGTGTTTCGAAATTTTCTTGTAGCTTTAGTGAAATATTTAACACTTGGGAATGCCTTGAACATCACTAAATTAAATTAACATGAAGAAACAAAAGAGGCTATACATTATTCAGTTATTCCAGTGTACTATTTTACAAACGTCATTCGGCTTATTTTAATAAAATTTCTACCATACAAAAAAAAATCCTTACCCAAATTGTTTGTCATCGTCACGATATCGACAGCAGCAACGGTTTAATTTTGATCAGAAAAAGGATATTTTTCTCTCTCTTTGCTTCACGGAAATTTAGGGCCCAAAATCAATGAAACCACAAGCTTCGCATTGCCAAAGCCTTATGGCCGCAGAGAAGGGTGCTCTATTATTGATGAATCAGCGTTCTTGGGAAATAATCTGCTGACTTAAATTATTTAAAGTTTTTGGGTTTCCGTCATTCTTTCTATTTAACCAACCATGTGTTTGATTTTGGATTATTTACATTTGAGTTTCTCAGAAACGAAAATTGAAAGAATGCAGCATTCTGAGATTTTTTTAAGGATAAAATCATGGTTATGAAATTGGCTTTGACTTTATGCCCTTCGGCTCATTGCAGCAAATGAGCGTAACAATCAAATTAGAAAGTTCCTTGCACGAATGCCGGTTATTATTATATGGAATAAAGATTTCTTTTTTCTGTGCTTCTCTCAATGATGAACATAAAAAAAGCGTTCTACAAACAGCAGCATGTTGCGCCAGGATGCGAAATCCTTGTTACCACCATTCAATCTCTGCAAAAAACAATAACTCGTGCAAAGAAAATGACTGGCATAAGCTGGAAGTTTTCTTGTTATTTTTTTTTTTTTGTTGCTCAAGGGTAAAGCAACAATGTTGCACTTCAAGCAAGGTTCATACAGTTATCTAACCTGAAAAAAAAATTATTTAAAAAAAATTTCAAAATTTCATACATAATATGACACTATGAACCTAAAAATATCTTAGAACTGACAAGTTTACCAAAAAATATTAAAATCATAAATTTAAGCGGTTTTTATGAAACTTTATATCTAGGTTTTTTTAAGTAACTGTGAAGTAGATGCCGCTGTCAACTACCCTTGTAAAGCGAACACAAACCAAAGTACATACGAAACCCGCACCGAAAGAGAGAAATTTTGCACGCTTCCTAGAGTATGGAACCGCACTATTATGGCGGAAATTTGAGGTGGTATTTTTAGTTTTTTTTTCTATTTCTCCTTTAACTTTCTTCCCGGTCCTGGAGAAGTCCCGGAAAACCACCGAGACTGGATGATGACCTAGAAAATGTGCGGCGTCAGAACGCTGATTCGCGTTTTGTTTTTATTATTTTTTTTCTACTCCTTTAACCACCACCACCGGTTGCACTAATTTTCTGGTGAAGGGTACAATTATGAGCTGCTTTAATGGACGGTGCTCTACGAGGAAATTCACTATTGTTCATGTGCAAAATGCAAATTCTGCTTGTTTGGGTTGGCAGCAAACTTTAATCTAGCCTAATGGGTGGTTGGTTTTTATGCATACATATTTTCATGTCAGATTCAAACTGCGGTTTGAATTCTTTTCAAGCTGATTTTTTTAATGAATTTCATAGTTCCAGGGAATTTTATACAGAGAAATAAATATACAGTAGAACCCCGCTTAGCTGAAATAGTCGGGGGAAGGACCGTCTCGGATAAGTGAAACTTAGGTTTACACGATATACATTGACAAACCTTAAACTTTTGCTCGTATTTGCATATTATCCAGGCGCTCAGCTCGGTAAAACATAGATTTTGATATGCTTCCTAATCTAATCTAACACAACTTGACATAAATTTTGTATGAAAATGTGGTTCGGAAGCGTGGTTCTAATGTACCTACCTTATAAAAGGGTTTCATGAATACCAATGAGTCTCAACTTTTATGAACAACAATACGAAGCTGTGTTCCAAATGTTAGGCACATCGAAAATATGATTATTTCATTAAGTCATGTCGTAGTTCGGAAGTTCAATAACCTCTCGATAGGCAGAATCGTGTCAAGTTATCTGATCAAAAGGGGCGGCCCAAATTCCCGACGCACTATCGAAAAAAGTCTATTCACATCGAAAAGTTTGCCTGTTCTTTTTCGTAGCAAACATGTATTCTGGTTGTCGTGCATTAATTATTCAATGTGTTGCGATAGGCAGTTGAGCCTGACTATTTAGTACTCGAAAGTTTTTTTTTTAATTTACCCTTAATATAAACCCTCAAAACAAAAACCTGGCAGCACGGAAAAGTATGTCCAAATAATGAGGCCGTACCAAAGTGGAGCAGACTTGACCAAGCGATGATCAAAACTTCATAACTTTTTTAAATCAAATTTTACTAGTTTGAAGTCTGCTGAAAAGTTGTTCATCAGATCAAAATCTATAATTTAATGTATGTTTAATGTTTTTTTCATCTAGATGTTGTGAAATTTCATATTATATAACTTTGTTTAGCAGATTTTCTTTATTAACTTAGAAGCTACTCAGTCGATCGGCGTGAAAATTTTCATGTAAGGGTTTTTAGGACCGTTTAAAGTTAAATGATGTTTGGAGATTCCTCCCCTCACAAGAATGGGGGGCTCCTATAAAAAATGTTATCTGAATATCTGCACAACTCTTGAATTAATAATTTTATTTTGTCAAGAGAGAAATGCATGTTATTTTAACGCTAGTTTGAGACGCATCTCTTTTCTGGAAGAAAGAGATTTCACAGAAATGGTATGTACACAATTTCTACATTTCTAAATTCTTATCAAGCAACCACAAAAGATCTAACAACTGGTAGGAGCTTGACAAGAAACAAATCAGCAGATTGAACCAAATTAGACCTCTGAGGATGTTGAGGTACGACAAATAGTTTATCATGGTGGCCTTATACTCATTCTATCTATGAAACGAGTGCTTCCATACAAATTGAATTTAATATTTATGTATAACTCGAGAATTCAGCAATCAAACCGAACTAAAGTTTGGCATTAAGTCTCGTCTCCGGAACATTTTAAACCAAACCTCGGGAATAAAAACTTCAGAAAAAAAACAACCAAACTTTCTTCAAACCAATATAAAAAACACCTGCACGAGTTCAGAGCTCAGTTACAGAACAAATAAGTTCCGATAAATGAGCCATAATCTCATATTGATACCTTAATTATATACAGTATGCAAAAAAGTTTATCCACCCACCTCACAATTTTTCAATTGTAATGTTTTTCTGGTGAAAATCAAGTTGATTTCATGAATGTTCCTCCACAATTTATCATTTTATGTTTATTTATTATATAGTCATTGAAAATACGGCGTTTATCTTTTCTCGGGGTTTTATGTGATCAATTATTGAAAAGGGTAAAAAATGTGCAAAAAAAAAGTTTATCCACCCTCAAATGGATACTACGATTAAGGTGTGTTTTACAAAGTTTTAGTATGTAGCCTGCAGCTTTCTTGAATGTAAACATTTTGTCTAGCTGTCATTTAGCGCTCTTGAAGTTTTAGTTTCGTGTTTCGTGTTCAAAATTGGAAGTAGTCGGTTGCAAAATGCCCAAAAAAGCACAAATTCCGATCAGCATCCGAAATTTGATTGTTGAACATCACAAAGCCAGCAAAAGCTACCGTAATATTGTCAATATTGTCCAGCTTAATAAAGATACGGTTGCTAGGATTGTCCAGGGGTTCAAACAGCGTGGTTCAATCTCACCAGCTAAGCGATCGGGGCGTCCTTCAAAGACTACAGGTCGAATTGACAGAGCTATCGTGAAGAAGGCAGAGCTGGACCGAGGACTATCAGCTCCGAAAATTCCGAAACAGGTTGAAAGCGAATTTTCCATTCAACTGACATCACAATCCGTGCAAAATCGTCTTCATAAGAAAGGTCTTAACCGCAGAGTAGCGCTTTAGAAGCCATGGTTGTCCGCAAAAAATATCAAAAAAAGATTGAAGAGGGCCCTGGACCACATTTCATGGACCAATGATGACTGGAATAAGGTGATTTGGTCAGATGGTATCACAAGAAAATGGCGGCGAACCGGTGAAAGTTTGAAAAAGGAGTGTTTGTGGCCTACAGTCAAGCATGGCGGTGGTGCGTTACTCAACATACATTGATTTTTCAGCCAACTGAGCATAACTTTGATTTTCATTTGCAGGTAGAGTCATGGTGTGGGGATCTATGGCTACATCCGGCGTTGGAAAACTTAAATTCATCGATGGAATCATGACCAAGGAGGTTTATTTGGATATTTTGAAGCGGAAACTACCAGCGTCTGCACAAAAGCTAAAGTTGAGGCGCAGATATACGTTCCAACAAGACGGAGATCCGAAACACACCTCGAAGCTGGTTTCGCAATGGTTCAAAGAAAAGCGTATCAAGATTATGGAGTAGCCAGCACAGTCTCCCGATCTTAATCCGATCGAGCATCCCTGGTCAATTTTGAAAATTAAGGTTCATCATCAAAAACCAACAAGCATTCAGCAATTGCGTCAGGAAATCTCAACTGAATGGGACAAAACCACCCCGGAAACAACTGCTAGGCTTGTTGAATCGATGCCACGACGTTGTCAAGCAGTTATTGAAGCCAAAGGAGGTCACACGAAGTACTAAAGCTATGTGAGACAGAGGGGTGGATAAACTTTTTTTGCGTTATTTTTTTTTTTTTTAACATCATATCTCAAATGCAACAGAATGTGTTTTTTATTTGGAACTTGAATGAATTGACTTTGTTTTAACATAAATAATAATAAACTGAACAACAATCAACTGTGTTTTAATTTTCCGTAGGGATTTTTGGAATAAACCTTGTTTTTCGCTTGGGGTGGATAAACTTTTTTTGCATACTGTAAGTAGCTAACAGCGGTGTGTAAACTCGCTTCGGAAAGAATCATTCGGCTGATTTTTTCTGAGTTTAACTTGTTGTGTGCAGATTGATTTTATCTTCGTTCCAATCATGACATGATTACACACAAAACGAAGAGAACAGTTCCGAGTTGATGTTTTCCATGCCTCGCAGGAATAAAATCACACCAACGAAACAACAAAACGAAGTTTACCGTACACGAATGCTCACGAGCGATCGTTGCCCGACGGACCGAATTAACATTCCTCGCACCCTTCTCTCGCTCGTTTCCCGTTCCCTTGTATCTATCACTTTTAGCTACGCCCCCATGCGTTGTCCGATTGATGTGTTCGGCTGCCGAACGAAAACGAATTTTTCTTTAATTCGCAGAACTGTTCGTTTGCTTCGCTGATGTTTCCCCCGATTGTTGTTTACTCATGCCGAGTTTACCCGAAGCTTACTTCCTGGTGCTTTCCGAGTTGAACTTTAGATAGCATCATTGCAGATTGAGTTAAACGAAATAAAATCGTTCTGCAAAGAAGGGCAAAGTGCGAGTATGTAGACTCGCGATTTTAACATCTCTGGTAGCTAATGGATCAAGTAGGCTATTGCTTAATATGACAGCAATAAAACATGGTTGCATTGATTTTTTAAATATCCAAACATTTATTGTGTGAATAATTTCTATTTTGTTTTGAGTAAAACTAAAATATATCATTTTTTATCCCTTTTGAACACATGTTGTAGAGACAACCCAGATAACCAGAAATCGTAAAGTAGTGTTCATTGTAGATTGTATAAGGATCCAGTTTAAATTGGAATTGTATAAACATCATGTTGTAGCTAAACCAAGTTATATTTTATCGTTTATGGTTTGTATAGTTCATTATATACGATAATATTTTGTTAATCGTATACAAAGATCAATAAAGTTGTTTTGAATCGCAGTAGAATTGTGTAAAGCTCAACATTTAATCCCACTGTACAATTAAGCAATCTTCCATGCTTGCGATCTATGATGACATATTATTTCCATTAAAGGTCGTACAGTAATTGTGAGAACATCGTATAATGGAACTTAAACAATCTGCAGATTGTCGAATTGTTTTACAGTACAGTAAATAGCTAGCTAAGATCGCACAGCACTGAATACAATTACAGATTGTAATAGAATCGTCTATGAGATAGGTTAAAGTTGTATGTCAAAAAACGGCATCTATAAATAGATTTGGAGTCCGAAATGATGCAGTCAGTGGTATTTTATACGATCAACTGAATTGTCAACGGCACTCTCAACTGTACATGAACAAATTTGCTTGTTTGTATCAACATGAAATGGCACTGAGGTAGTATCGAAGGACAGGGATCGGAACGTTGTGAGTTCGAGACTGAGGGAAGGTATAGATGAAGTTGTATATAGTTAAATTTTTTTTTGCAGTAAATATTAAACCTTTAATGCATAGTGTTGTTTTAAAACAACACTAATCAAAATCCAAATATCTTGAAAACGCGTGAATATTTTTGAGTGATGTATTCACATAAAATATTCTAGAGATTAAAAGAAAATAGCTCATGGTATTTTTACAACGGTAGGTATTTTAAAGTGTGTGTGAGATATCGAACAAAGTATGCGGAAAAATTGCATAAATCAAATTTATTTGTTTTTTTTGAAAAAAGCAGTTTTTAGAAAATTGCTGTTATCTCTTCAGATTTGCAAATTCTAACAAATTTTTTAGTCTCAATCAATAACAAACACCTTCCTGCACTCAATTAACAAGGTTTTGAATAAATTAGCAAAATCGTATTGAAATGAACTAAGAATTTCAAAAAATATTTTTCAACTTTGATGGGCCATAACTTTTATAATACTCAAAATAACGACTTCAAACCTGTTGAGTTTTTTTATTCGAATCAAAATGTTATTATTTCACTGAATCAATAACTGCAATTCTCATTTTAAAAAAGTCATGCATTAAAGGGTTAAATTCTATTGTATTTATGTTCACGGCGATTCATAGTAAAATCGTAATAAGAGAAAAATATAATTGCTTTGGGATACAATAACAATAAATTGTATTAAATGGTGAAGAAAGTTGTACAAACCTCAGGCTACCTGCAAATGGAAATTGTAATCAAATTGTAAGACAAGCATTAGAAAGTTGTAAGTTGTATAATCCTAAGATTTTGTTCAAAGCAAAGTTGCCATCAAATTGTTGAAAACGCAACAAAGTTATATATTTTCAAGGTGAGTAAAGTTTGGTTCGTATATTTCCTCCACTTTGGTACGTACAGGCTCATAAAGAATATTCTATACAACTTTTCCAGATTGTACAAAAGTGTGTATATCTCAGAAACAATTGAAATATACTGACCAAAATGTTCACTGGGAACTTACTTATAGAAAAAAATGTAGTTTATTAAAAATTAAGTTGGTTAACAGACACTAAGCATCTAACCGAAAGGGATTTATTGAAGGTTATAGAAAGTTTGTATTCCAAAAAATCTAAAAAAAATTTAAAAAAAAAACTAAATGAGCTGCATTTCAAATTCGATTGAGTTCAAGTTTTTCTGGCAAAACATTATCAAAAGAAATCCCAAAAGTACGAAAATTGTCCGAAAACATGTTTCACTAAAACGTGAATATGAGCTATGGGATATGAGCCAAGAAGCTCATGTTTAAAGTTCTGATCTGGAATTAAGATTCAGAAATTATTTTTTGTTTTGTAAATTCCGATATCTTATTGAAATCCGTAAACAGATGCATAATTCGTATTTTGAATTTTCTATTAGATCCATCTCGTAAACGAAATAAGCGACAAAAATATCAAGATGACTGTGTAGTCGCAAGAGATCATACAACGAATTTGAAATTTACAAAATTTAATCTATAACTGTTGTGTATAAAGACTCATCCGAAAATCACAAATATCAAAAAGAATTCGAGAATTTGTTAAATGTTTTGTACAATGGAATATGATTTTATTTTTTTTTAATCCATCCACTGGATTTAAATTATGGAATTGGCGTTTAATTCCAAATATTTGCTGATAAAGAAACATGTAATCCTAATGTTTAAAAAATACCGCTGGAAATATAATATATTCTTGGTGTATTTTTTAAAATTATTTGCATATATTGCAGTTTTTTCAAGAGACAAATTTCAAACTAAAATCTTAAATTTAGATAAAGTTTGTGAGTATCACGTTTTGGCTGCTTAGTTGTAATCTTTTACTTTTACTTTTGAAAATTTGAATCATCTTAGTTTTGTCATGTTCTTTCACGTGGAAAAGGAATTTTTGATGAAACATTAATAAGTCACACAAACGCAACCAATTTGCAAATCATAGCTTGAGGGGAATCGTGGGCGACATTTTGTGGGGTATGTTAGGCCACCTATATTTTTATGTTTTTTCACACTTTCAGAACTCAAAATGCGTTCTTCCTATCGGTAAAGTTTTCTGATGCTAAATGAAGAGTTATGAAAAATCTTTTGTCCATCCTTTATAAGGAATTTTGCTGAGATATTCGCATACCAGGAAGTCGAAATCATTTGATTATACACAACTCTCATTTTAATTTCATCATCTGAAATTCCTTAAAAATAACGAAATGAATTATGAAACTACAAATTTGAGTCAACTTTTCATGTTATTTGGTCCCAAATCCCCAAAATATTATTTTTTTTTTAAACAGTTAGAACTTGGGGAAAATAACTTATTGAAAATTAAAAAAAAACAATAGCCATATGACACGTTAGAAATGTAAAAAAAACCCTTACCATTCATATTTATCGTTAGATATATCATTTATAATAAATAAGTTATGGAGCATAGAAAGAAAGTGGCCCATGATTCCCCACTCTCCCATGTTTATTTCATATTCGAAATATTTAAAACTATTGGTGATTAAATAATCAAAGAAAAATTAAAAATAAAACTCACAAAAAATGTCATCAGACTACATAACTAAAAATTTAAATGAAAGATATTTGGGAATTTTTTTCGAGTTACTTTCTTTTTCGGACCCATAGCTTAATAAAACATGGATAAAGTTGAGGCTCAGGTTACCGAAATTAGGATGTTTTGAGATTATTAGGATCTTCGATATATGTTAAAAAGCAGTTCTGTTGCCTTTCTAAACCTTTAAAAAGAAAATCACGAATATTGACGCTCTCTGGAGCCCCGACTAAAAATGTAGAATTTTTTTCCAACATCTTCGGATTCACATGCGATAGTTTTTGTTGAATTGTTTAACGTAACCACTGACTGATTACGAAAACGCAAATGAAAAAATAGATCTTTTTCTGACAGCTTCAATAACTCTCTGGAGCCACGATTTTGGCACTTCATCGTTTGAAGCCACTTGTTTTTTCACGTTATTCATCCCAAGGCTTTTGTGTTAAAAGGTGATTATTAATAACGATTCTTGAATTCATTTTGATGCACTCAAATGTAAATTAATTAAGATAGCAATCCAATAACGCGAGCATCAAAACTTAGATCAATTACATAAAAGAAATGCAAAGCCCCTTACATCTTCTCGCAATGTGTGTAATTCTCCTCGATGTTCGCCTTAAAATTTTAGCTCAAGAAGTGTGACACAAATATTTTGTACTTAATATTTCAAAGTAGGGAACCATCTGGAGGCGATCGAAGTTAAGACATTCTTGGTAACTTGACTTTGATCGATGTGAATGCTAGGCCGTTGATGTCTCTTTAGCATTTCAATCGATCACACAGATCGATAATCTGAAATGCTGATGTGAAAAATGAAAATCTTCTATTTCCCAATATTCATTGAGTTAGACGATGCAAACTTTGTTGGCCAAATAGAATGACTGCTTGAAAAAAAAAAAACAAGTTAGCAAACTTCTCGACGAAACACGCCAATTTTTCTTTTTTAGAAATTCTCCATGGGACAATGCTGATGTACATGTTCTTGCTGAGAAATATGTTTGCTGTCATGCAAAAAAAAAGTTGTTCACTTACATTTGGGTATTTTCTCAATATCAAAAATTTTTAGCTCACTGTTAAATTTATTAGGACTTCTAGAACGATTTACCACATCAATTTTGACGCATAGTTGATTTCCAGCTGTTTTGGGGTCTCTCAACGGCACTTTCCAAGATTTTTCACGATCTTGCCCAAAAATTTTGGTCAATAAATTTATGCATCAGACGCTATCTCAAAATTTTGCTCATGTAAACATTAGAACACATGTTAACTGAAAATTTCAAAAATTTTCATCCATCCGTTTAAAAGTGATTTGCAAATAAAAGTGATGCATTTTTTTTCGAATACAGTTCTACAACCACTTTTTTATATTTTTTGTGGTCATAATCTTAAAAAAATTGAAAAAATACATCCTCAGAATTTTTGAGAAATAAATGATATCTACGCCTTATGTTTTTTCTTTCTTTGATTTTTCATGTTTTTCTAATACTTCCCATCACCTTTGAAAATGTGTTCATTTTCAGGTACGAAGATGTAGGTACCAAGACGAAATCGAAATATTGGATTTGATTTCTGATCCACAGTCTATTTTCCGAAGCATGCTTTTTCGGATTTATTTTTCTTGGACTTTGAATAATTGAAAAATTGAATTGTTTTGAGGAAATATTTTCTGAAAAACAAATTTGGGTTACATTACGCGGTTTTCAAATCTCTAAGTATTGTAAAAATCGGTTGAGGAACACGAAAGGTATAGCGGTTTTAAGCGAGGAGTGTCAAATTGATATTCAAGGTGTGATTAAGGAGTTTTTTCCTGAGTTTTTAGAGTGCGTCCATAACCAAAGTAATGATGCAAAGTTAAAAATTTCAAGAAATCATTTAGGATCCCCGAGAAAGTTGTTTTATTTGGATGCACCAGAATAAAGTTACAAGCCACCAAACTACCAGTGCCTAGTGTCATATCGACACTCAAGAACGGGTTAGGGTTAAAAGAAAATCTCTTTCCATTGAGTTTCATAGTGTAAGTTTGTTTAATTTGTATCGTCACATTTCCTCGTACTACATTAAACACAATTTGAGTTTGCAACATGAGTAAAATTTTTCTCGCGTTTTTAGTTTTATATTTTTTGTTCATTTGCTACCAGACGTGCTAAGACCAGTTAGCGTCCATTACCAGGGGGTCCAATTGAGCCTTTTGGCGTGAAGAAGTTTGGTGGGTCGCTACAAAAAATGCTCAATAAATAACACCCAAGCCACCAAAAGTTCGGATAACATTCCTCTATCAGATTTGATCAGCTTAATCGAGTATGCTAATACAACTTCTTTTAAGCTCAATTTTTAAGTAGTTAAACGAACTTTAAAGTTGAAAAAAAAATTCGCATAAATCGCCAAACAACTTCTAACCAGCTTCAAAATTCATTTTATAAGCAGCATAAAAAATCGAAAAAATTACTCTTTCGCTCCTCCAATTAATTTGCCTTCTCAAGTCCGCTATAAATTCGATTCATATTAATCAACCATATTTGTTACTAACTCTCATTACATTTAAAAAACATGTTCTTACCAAGCCTCGAACCCGAGCTCACCGCTTAAAAGTCGAGATCCATACTTGTTGCCCTGTATGAACATCATGAGTAGGCAAATGACTTTCAGATTCTTAATTTCTACTTAGTTCCCACTTTCAAGTTGATAAAAAGTTCTTCCGGAACTAATTGTGTACTTCACGTTGTGTTTATTTTTGCAAACACGTGTTTAAGTTCGAAAGTGTCTATAACGCGAAGTTGCTTTTGAACGCCCGTTGGAACTAATTACAAACTTTCAAGTTTACAAAATAGTACAACAGAAACTTTTTTACGAACTATTGAGCTGTACAAAAAGACTTGCAACCCTTTGATAGCTACTTGATTTTGAAAAAAAAAAATGAATGGTACGTAACAAGTAGATTGTTTTTTCTTCATACAAACTTTAAAGTTCCCAAAAAGTAGAAACAGAGACCAACCCAAGTAACACAGATTCAGCCAACTAGCATTTCGATGTTTTATTATGGTTTTATTATGGCTTTTTTTGTGCAGCTCGTTTTATGACGGTTTTATTATGGTCATGCAAAATGCTTATATTCTTGAATCGATCATCTGTTTTCAGATAGTTCTGAAAACTCTCATAAATCTTCCATTAAACATACTGTTTTAGTTATTTAGAAAGAGTTAGGAATGCTACGTTTAAACTATAATAAAACACAAACTTAGAAGTTTGCTCCAAGCTTTTTTTTGCATGTTCTATAATAGCACTCAGTGCCTGATTATTAAACCGCCATAAAACTTAGTGACAGTTCTCGATCAAGACGTCAAAACAGGACACGCTCAGATTAGATAGCACATATTTGAATAGGAATTCCCATTTTTACAAATTTTTGATAAGTTCTGTGTGTTGATTTTGAGTTGAAATAATAAAAAATTATAAAAATCTAAGAAAACTTCGAATTACCGGAAGTGGAATGAAACTCTACAATATGAGTATTGAGTGAAAGGGTTCAAATAGGAGGGACAAAATTTGTTGCTTGACGCCATCATTAATACAAGATGGCGGCTTCCGCTTTTATTTTCAAAGTTGTAAATAACTGAAAATATCATGAAACCTTTTTAATATTGATATTCGGAGAAAGTAATAAACGAGTAGAAGTCGAATTTCGTTGTCCGTCGCCATCTTAAATTCCAAGATGGCGGCTACCACTCAACTTGAAAATACTGTATATGACTGGAAATTGCATAAAACCCTTACAATATGGGTAAAAGTTGAAAGAGATCAACCGGTAGAAGTAAAATTTCGTTGTCTGACGCCATCTTAAAATCCAAGATGGCGGCTTCCGCTGCACTTTGAAATGTAGAAAATGACTAAAAATGATATGAAACCCAAACAATATTGGTATTGGGTAAAAGGGCTATACGAGTAGAAGTCGAATTTCGCTATCTGACGCCATCTTGAAATCCAAGATGGCGGCTTACGATAAACTTTTAAAATGCTATAAATCATTGAATATCGCATGAAACCTTCAAAATATGGATATTTTTGAATTGGGATAAGCTATAAGAAGTTAATTTTTGCTTTTTGGCGCTATATTGAAATCCAAGATGGTGGCTTCAGCAGAACTCAAAAATACTGTAAATGAATGAAAAAGGTATGAAACCCCCAAAATATATTGTATTCGATAATAAGGCTAAACGATAGAAGTCGAATATCTTATTTCGCGTTTCTCTGAAATGCTTTAAGTGTTGCCCTTTCACCCAATACCCCAATTCAAGATGGCGTTTGATAGCAAACTTCGACTTCTACTCGTTTGGCCCTTTAACCCAATACCCATATTGTAGGAGCTTCATGCTATTTTTAGTAATTAACAACATTTTCAAATTCAGTGGAAGCCGCCATCTTGGATTTCGAGATGCACTTGATTGCGAAATTTTACTTTTCTAGTTAAGCCCTTTAGCCAATACCCATATTGTGGGGGTTTCATGCAATTTTTAGTTAATCCTGCATTTTAAGGTTCAGCGAAAGTCACCATCTTGGATTTCAAGATGGCGTCTGATAGAGAAATTCCTCTTAAACTGGTTAATCCATTTTAGCCAATGACCATATTGTGGGAATTTCAAGTGACTTTCAGTGATTTCAATCATTTTAATGTTTAGTGGAAGCCGCCATCTTGGATTTCAAGATGACGCCTGATATCGAAATTTGTATTCTACTCGTTGATCCTTTTCAATTTATATCCATATTGGGGGAGTTTCATGTGATTTTCAGTGATTAACAGAATTTTAAAGTTCAGTGGAAGCCGCCATCTTGGATTTCAAGATGACGTCCGATAGCAAAATACGACTTCTAGTTTAGCCCTTTCTCCAAATACCAATATTGTGGGTCTTTCATGCGATTTCCAGTGATTACCAGCATTTCAAAGTTTATCGGAACCCACCATCTTGGATTTCAAGATGGCGTCGGAAAGAAAAAAAATCGACTTCTTCTAGTTTAGCCCGTTCACCTAATACCCGTATAGAGGTGGTTTAATGCGACTTTTTGTCATTTACAGCATTAAAAGATGAGCGGATGCCGCCATCTTGAATTTCAAAATGGCGTCTCAAAGCGAAATTCGACTTCTACTCGTTAAGCCCTTTCACTCAATACCCATATTGTTGGGGTTTCATGCGATTTAAAGTCATTTACAACATTTTAAAGTTCAGCAGAAGCCCCCATCTTGGATTTCAAGATGGCGTCAGACAACGAAATTTGACTTCAACTCATGATTTATTCCACGGGTCATTCACAACCAATCCCTATTTATTAAAAAAGTCTGTCCTCATTTACTGTACTAATGATTAACAACTCAGAAATGAGGAACTCATCCTAAGCGTGTAATTGGTTGGCTTGCGAGAGAAACGTCAAATCGTAGCTTTTTTTGGGGTCATCATTAAACCATAATAAAACTATGAATTGACTCACGCCATGTTGGTTGCAAAATCGAAGGGCACAAAATGACGCCATGTTGATGGATTCACAATGCAAGCATTGAAAAATATTTTTTCAGGCCTTTTTCCATGAATTCCATCATGATTGACCATCAGATTTGACGAGGCGCATTTATTTTAAGATACTATTTCATATACATTTTACCTAAAATCTTGACTGGCAGTAGAAAAGAAGCTCAATATATGGTTAAAACATTGGATTTTTAGCTATTAATTTTACCAAATCATATCTGAATAATGCAATCATCATTCATCAACCATTATGGTTGCTGGAAAAAATAAAAAAAAAACTCCGAGAACTGACAGAACCGAAAAAAACAAAAAATTCTAGCATGTTTTATAATAGCTTTTTAAAAGCTTTGGCGACCAACATTTATGACCAACAATTATATGTCTTGATGACGTTTCTAGGGTAGGGCCAAATAGCCTGATTTTGGCTTTATTAGAGTCCAGGTGATGTTATAGAATGCGCTTTAGCTTTTTATGAAGATTAATGAGATAGTCCAAACGATATTTTGCTGACCATAATAAAGCTAAAATTGTTACTTGGGAAGAGTTAAACTCCTATCAAAAAGAAAAAAAAACAGAAATTAAAACAGTATTTTAGAGTTTTTTTTTAGTATTGGCTGAACTTGATAAATAATGAAGTTCCATGGACTTCGAAAAAACATTTTGAACAGCAAAAAATTTCCACAAAACTTTTGTACAGCTATATATGAACTTATTTATTAGTTCGTTTCTTAAGGGATATTCGAACTTTTGGTTGCTCGGGAAGCCAACCCAAGCAACCAAAAGTCTCATAAAACAGGTACAAAAACGCTTACTCAGCCCCATCATTCATATGAAGTACGTTCTATGCAGCTCAAAATTTAAGTTCTTATTGATACTTTCAAGTTCCAAAACAAGTTTAATGATCTTCTATTCAGCTTCCAGCGGCCTCTTTATTCAGCTTCCAAAAAATCGCAAAATGAGCAAAAAAATTTCTTCCTATTTCAACTGAACCGTTGGCTTCGGTTCATATCATCTTCTCTTGATTATTTACTGTGTTCTGAACCGGTGCCGCCGTGATGTCACGCGCCGGATTTCAAACTCGACAAATTGTTCAATTGCTTCATTCCTAAATTTCCTACATATATCGCATCAGAATGGTCACTCATGTACAAAATTACTTATTGAAAAAGAAAACTTGCCCGGCTTGGGGATCGTACCCCGACCTTCGTGGTGAGAATCGAACACGCTACCACGAGACCACGTCTTGATGTTGTTCTAACTGAAACTAAAACTTGAAGAGGTGATTTGATTTTGATAGCACATCAATGCACTTTTTGTGACTTATCAAATCCCGTTTGAGCACTTTTGTGCCCTTTATGTGACTTACCAAATCCCGTATTGGGCACTTTTGTGCCTTTTATGTGACTTAAGTCCCGTATAACGTACGTATAGATCACTTTTGCAGCTTTCAAGTTCGTTAATGAGCACATATAGTTCACTAATGGGAATTGGGCAAAACAAGTCACATACAACGTACATATTAATCACTTTTGCAACTTTCAAGTTCATTAATGATTACATAGAGTTCACTGAAGGGAATTGGGCAGTTGATTCTCTTTGTCAGCCAATATGTAACTTTCAATGCCTTTATTCAAGTTAATATGTGACTTTTGGTTGCTTGGGAAATAACTGACCTGTACAAAATTTCAGCTCAATCGGATTTGATTTAGGGATGTCTCAAAACGCTCAAAGTTTTGGTTTTTTACCCTCAAATTCCTTAATGCCAAAAATTGTGTTAAATAAACGTTAACAAAACTTTTTCGCTGAAGATGATGATTTTACTGATATATTGTTTATAGGTGGGTAATTGGAGAAAGTATGCAAATATGTTCATTTTTTTTCCTGTTGCTTTTTAACTTGTTGTTGCTGTCATACTCAAAAATTTATGATTTTGATCGTGTTTCAAATATTTTTTCATGTGACTTAGTTTAAAGAAATCTATATTTTCGTTTTTACACTTATTGCAAAAAAATTCAAGTAACATTGTCTTTATTTTCTAACATTCGGTCTCCAAGAATAGCATTGCTAATAAAACTTGAAGAAACATATATTGAAGTCTAAATTCAAGCGGAATTTGAGCCTTTGGGGCCTTTTCTCAACAGATGAATTCAAGCTTCATTCAATGGGAATTAAGATCTAGTTTCTTTACATGTATTTTTTATTTAATCTCCAAAATACTTTACAAAATATTTTATTTTTGTAGAACTATAACTTTTTTTGTTTCGATTATAGTCGTTTTAACATCTTTATTTCATTCACGAGTTATATCAACGATACTGTTGGCGGACAGTCATTGAAAAACTTATCCTGTACTACTGTGTTCGATGTTTATTTACTCTTAGGCTCGAACTCATGGACATCAGCTCAGGAAGCAACTGACTTGCCAACTGAGTTATATCACATGCCCCAAATAGAAATATTACGATAACGATCTTCTAATATAAAGATGAGTTGGACTATATATGTTTGTTTGTAAGCACCTTATACAAATCGACACCACTTAACCGATCAGCCTGAAATTTGGTACAGAGATGTATTCGGACCAGGGTAAGGTTTTAGTAATAGTTCTGAGACCCTCCCACCTAAGAAAAGAGACCCTCCCATACAACTTTCGTTTTTATTCCCACAAATCAAAAGTCATGGCACCCATTTTATCAACCAATTTTTTTTTTCTTGGCGGGTTGTTTTCACCATCACCATGGGCTGGACATTAGCAGCAACCATCCAGCAGTTCATGTGCACTGGACAGCAAATCAAAGCTTGCTCAGAATTAAAAATTTGAAAAAGGAAATTTTGGCGGGTGTTTTTTATTCTTCTACTGATTAAAGCACGTGGTACCAGTACGAGGTATTTGATAGCAATAATGAGCTTTGATTTAGGATTGAAAAATACAATTACCCTGTTAGAAATATATTGACTAGAACTGTAGTGGTTTTCAAAGTGCTCCCTACCGCTGCTGGCCTTGGGGGCCTTGAGAGTCTACAAGAATATACGGTGAACTGAACAGAGAATTGACTTCCTCAGCTGAATAACTATTTAGACTAAATGCTGAAAAACTAATGAACAGATTTTCATAAACTCCAGCTGTCAGTCAGTCAGGCAGAAAATGTCAGTCATATGAAGTTGTCAAATTGGGAGATGATCCTGTAGAGAGAGTCAACAAGATTAGAGATCTTGGAGTTTTATTGGACTCAAAACTTATCTATGTAGATCACTATAACTCGATAATTCAGAAATCGAACAGTATGCTAGCATTTATAAAACCCATACACAATAAAAACATTGTACACAGCTTATGTTAGATCCATTCTTGAGTATTGTAACGTTGTTTGGTCGCCTTTTCAAATTTCACAAAAAAGCTGTTTGGAATCAGTCCAGAAACCAATTGTTCTATTCGCTTTACGAAATTTAGGATAGTCTCAGAGCTATGAATCACGTTGCCTGCTTATAAACATATAAACATTAAGTGTAAGAAGAGAGTTCGCTGCAATCTGTTTCGTGAACGACATAATTAATCAGCGCGTTCAGTTTGCTTATTTTCTAAATCAATTAAACATTTATTGTCCGTGCCGTCATTTAGGAACAAGAAATCTTTTCATTATAACCCCTACTCGAACTGATTATGGAAAATATAGTCCAATGAATTGTTTAATGTATAGTTAAAATAAACATTATGAGAACATAGACTTTACTTTGTCAAAACAGCAGCTGAAAAAAGGTTTTTACGGTAACAGGCACCGAAGATCCTGACTTAATAAATGTAAAGAAAAATCATTATTATAAAAATTATTTGAAAATTGCAATCACTAGCATTAAGTTATTATATATGTAGCCTACAATGTTTGGCAATGAAATAAATGAAATGAAATAAATAAACCATTTTCATATTTTCAGAATTACTCATAGAATTTTTTTTTTTTGCAGATTCAGAGTTATATGTTGAAGGCTACAATTTCAACGCTTTGATAGCTGTCGGGGGATTAGAAAATTGATTTGATAATTGAATCTGGGGTTTTAAGTTTTATACAATTCTATTTCATTAACTTATTTATAAATTTTGATTTATTTTTGGTTATCAATGTGTTCAGTTCTACCATCCAATTTTGAGAAAACCATTTAGTATTGCGAATTCAAACAAATGTTATCTAAGAATTTTAACATTGATAACTCTTCACAATAATAAATGGGATGATTGTGTCCGAGAATATGTAGAAAAATTTAAATAGAACTCAAATAAGACCTTTCCCATGACATTAAAATGGTAATTTCGGTTCAGAGATGATTTGTTTTCAATAACTTCTGAAATTTTTTAGTGAAACTTTCAACATTTAAGAACAAGTCCAGAACAGAACAGGGTTAAATTAGACAGCAAAAAAAGTACACATACAAACATGCAAAATGAGTCTTAAACATCGTTCAACAACGTTCGGAAGTGTTTCTAGAAATTTCGTAGTAAATAAAACGTGAATATACCATTGTACAGGGAAATCATCCATCTTGAAAAGTGGAATTATCTCCAAAAGAGATTTTCATTAGATGGGGGATTAGAAAGATAAAAAAAATCATTTAAAGATAAACAATTTAAAGCCAAATCTATTCTAGCTTCCTTAAAACTGGTAGGTTTGTTTTGCGTGATAGGGAAAGGGAAAGAATATTATTTTGAATTTCTATTGCTTAAAACCTCAAAACTATAAGCTTTTCCTAAAAAATTTAAAAACGATAAACACAGTGAATAATCTTAACTATAAAAAGACTTACGAAACTGATGTGATCGCACATGGGCCAAATTTCTTAAAATGATCAATATAAAGCTTCCAACATTTCTAAAAATCAATCGACTCATTTTTATTTATATTTCATGTGAACCCGAGCAAGTCCGGGTAAATCAGCTAGTATCATATACAGTGAGGGGCAAAATAAAGTGTCCAAATATTTTTTTTATCATTTCTTTTATTCTTGTGGTTTCAATTCACCGAAAACACATCGTAATCATTTTTAAAATATTGTTTATTATGTTCTTTTCAATTTTTGTTAATGTTGTGCTGGTAAAAAAAGAAAGTTTTTCTGATAGAAAAAAAAAAACAATTAATATTCCAAAAAAAAAACGGGCAAAATAAAGTGTCCAACTCAAAAATCAATATAATTTCGATAAGATTCCATCGCGAGGCCCCTCGAATTTGTTTGTTTTGTGTATTTTGACGTTTCATAAACAACTGGCTTGGCTCCGGAGTATTCAAACAGGTGTCTAAATTCGAATAAGTTGTAAAATATAGAGAACGCATAAATTTCTGGTTCCATTCCGTTGTCCATCCGGAAACTGGTTGTTCGTGATGTGAATAACGGTCAAACGCACCGGGAAGTGGCCAAGCACTACGAAATCAGCAAGACAGCGGTATCAAAAATCATGAAGAAGATGAAAACGTTCGGATCGGAGATGGATCGCCCAGGAAGAGGACTGAAGCCCAAGACAGATGCCAGAACGGACAAGAAAATCATTCTTGAAGTGAAGAAAAACGCAATAATAACGATCCGGCAGATACAGGGAGAGCTCCAATTTTCGGTATTGCGTTGTACTGTCCGTCGCCGCATCCATGCAAAGGGGTACCATAGAAAGATCGCAGTGAGAAGGCCTTTCATCAGCCAGGTAAACAAGGCTAAGCGGCTCAAGTTCGTCAAAGAACACGTCGATATACGGCTCGAGTACTGGAAAACATTGATGTTGGCCGACGAATCCAAATTCGAGCTATTCAACCGGAAGAAGCGGGATCATATGTGGCGCAAGTCGGGTGATGAGCTCCAAGATCCCCATATCCAAGGAACAGTCAAGCACGGAGGAGGTAACGTGATGGTGTGGGGGTGTTTTTCTTGGGGTGGGATGGATAATTTGGTGAAAATTGACGGAATCATGACAGCTGAGTCATATTCCAATATCCTGCGGGAAAACTTCGAGGTATCCCTCATCAAGACGGGCCTCGAAGAGCGCTTCGTTTTACAGCAGAATAACGATCCGAAGCATACGGCCAATGTGATGAAGTCATTTTCCCGTTCCTGCCGCATCAAACCCCTTGAAAGACCCCCACAAAGTCCTGATCTGAACCCCATCGAAAATCTGTGGGCCATCCTCGATGCTCTGATTGATAAGGATAGTGTTAAAAATTAATTTTTTTTTTTGATGCCATGGAGCATGCGTGGGAGGAACTCGACCCACAACACTTGCACAACCTTGTTGAAAGTATACCAAAGCACTTGGAGGAGGTGTTGAAGGCCGAAGGAGGCCATACCCATTATTAAATCGTTCTTGTTTGCCTTCAGTTTGAATCAATTTGAAGCTGTACCGATCTGGACACTTTATTTTGCCCCTGTTTTTTTTTTTGGAATATTAACTGTTTTTTTTTTCTATCGAAAAAACTTTTTTTTACCAGCGCAACATTAACAAAAATTGGAAAGAACATAATAAACAATATTTAAAAAATGATTACGATGTGTTTTCGTTGAATTTTAACCAGAAAAATAAAAGAAATAGAAAAAAAATAATTTGGACACTTTATTTTGCCCCTCACTGTATTTATATCTAAAATAATGAAACTAATACAAAAACCATTTTTTATTATCTTGTTCACAGGTGTTGGCGAGCAAGTGAAGGAAGCCGTCCAAAACGTCACTCATGAAATCGAAGGTGTTCTCGGCAAAAAATCCACCAAAGACGGTTCGGATTCCAACGACGATGGTCATCCACAAATCAACGGCCACGACAAAGACGGTACGGACTATCAAATAATTCCACTCAAAGACAACTCTTCCTCCGGCGTGGACGAAAATCTGGAAAACATCAAAAACAATATCCTTAAAAAGGCTCAAAGTTTCGGCGAGGATGCCGATAAAATGGCCGATGACATCATGAAAGAAACGGAAGATCTCATCCGAGATGCGGAAACCGGCATCGTGGACTGCGCTTCAGAAATGACAACCCGAATCACGTCCTCAGAAGATGGCACCATCGAGATTCTCAACTTGGAAGGTAACGAAACTAGCACCCCGACCCATTCAATTGATAGCTTAAAAACCTCTTCACCAGAGCCTGAAATCGAACGGATACTGGACAACGAACCGAACTGTCCGCCCACGCCGGAAGCGACGATGAACAGCCTGATGGAGGTGGCTCCAGAGACAAAGTCCGAACCCTCCTCCGCTGAATCCGAAACCGTGGCTTCTGCGGCCGAGCAACAACAACAGCAAGAACACGACGAAAGCAAACGAGAAGCGTGAGTAAGGCAGCACCTCTGAAATTCAAAGCAATTTGAAGCC
The DNA here is from genome assembly GCF_029784155.1 of Uranotaenia lowii. NCBI lineage: Eukaryota > Metazoa > Arthropoda > Insecta > Diptera > Culicidae > Uranotaenia > Uranotaenia lowii. Next base: position 112,037,122 of record NC_073693.1, read on the forward strand.
ACGCGCACAGACGACGCACCATTTTTATTCCTCCTTATACCGCCAGCAGCTTCCGGTTGTGCATTCCCTCGTGGTCAGTCGCTGGGATTGACCAAAACCGGAAGTGTTATGCTCCACAAATACCACTACAACCTAGCTGCAATTTTTGTACAAATTTTCCCACGTCGATACTTTTCCCGGTAGCTAAGGGTATATTTTTACATAACAAAAAACAGCAGTCAATCGAAGAAGCAGCGGTGAATGTAAATATAGACAAATTTATTATGACAAAAAAAATGTTTCAAAATTATTTAAATAAATTTACCCAGTTTAATTGTAAAATATTTGTTATATTTTGTACCAATTTTATTTATCCTGAACAAAGTCACTCATTTTATTCATTTACAAAGAATGTAAAATAACAATTTTGCAAAAATAAAAACAAAAATATATTTCAATGTTGTACGCAACCGAACACATTAATTAGCAAAGAAATCACCCTTTTTCATTCTTAATGCAATCAACAACCCCCACCTCCCTCCCCTTTCTGGATCTCGAGTAGTATTAGTGATTGATAGACAAGAACCTAAACGTCACAGTATCGAAACACCTCCGACCGTTTTCGAATCTATTTTGGGTAAGTACCGAAGCATGGTTAACACTTGGAAAAAAGTAACAGTCTCTTGAATCCTGTTCTTTAATGATTATTACAAATTCCTATCTGTAAGCACGAAATATTTTGCACAAATTTTTCTTGACAGATCATCAAAATATGATTATTAGAGTTTCAAATATGATAAAGATCAGAAAAAGCAGTTCGATTGTTATAAGGAAAAGATACTCATTAAGCAGAATGAGTAGAGGGCGCGCCATTTGGATGTTTCTGAATCCATTATAGAATAACTCCGCTATTTTTCAACCGAGTTTCAAAAACAAATAAGGTTTTTCCAGGATTTTTTTTCATGAAATTTTGAACGAGAATTGTTCTGGCCATGATGCTACTGTTCATCTTATTTAAGTTTTATAAAAGAGGATTTTTTCCTTAAATTTTCTTTAAATATTGTTTTGAATAAAACCAATTTAAAACGCATAAATATGGTCTCCTTATATAGATGATTCGAAATATCGCTTGAACATATTTTTGCTAACATTTAAAAAAAAGTTTGTGACTAGATTCTCTCAGGATTGGTAAGAAAATTAACAATGTAAGAAATTGTGGCTCCATAGAGTATTATTGAAGATGGTTTATTAATCATTGATCAGTCATACAATTTACACGAAATTAAGGAAAGTTTTAAGTTGATCTTATTCTATTGAGATGTATTGATAGGATACACAAACACAAAATACGTCGTTTCTAGTGACGGTATTAACATTGCAATTGTATATGTTATGTGGAAGCAAACTACCTATCAGAAATCATTATAAAAAAAAACAGAAGCTTATAAAGATTCGATCTCGTTTGACTGGAATCACGGAAGAATTTGAAACTTCAGAAAATTTAAATGATTTCTTTGCTAACAGTGTCATGGTAATCCTCAGCAGCATTCCGGCAAGTACTAACGTCTTTGTGGATCAAATAACCTGCGATGGCAGAAGTTTCAGTTCATTTGAAACAATAAATTGTCAAGAGTTTGACGAAATCGTGAAAAATATGAAACCCAGGGCCGGTATCGACAAAGTTTCTTTGAAAATTTTTACAGATACTCTACCGGTCCTAACAAATCAGTTGACATAAAATTCTAAATACTAATCTAGAACTGAGAATAGTTCCTTCTACATGGAAACAATCGACTGTATACGTTATGATCGTCTCAAATTGCCTGTCGATGATTCAGTCTCCTGCTGGAGTGACAATGATCTAGGACAAGAAATATTTTCGGAGTTTTAAAAACATTTCTGAATCTTGATAGAACCAGCTGCCTAGAAATAGGTACTTAATCGCAAAATCAGAGTGAGTCCAGAATTAATAATTGATGGTTGTGCCATTAAAAACGTGCGTCAGGTCAAATATTTGGGAGAACAAACTGATTAAAAGCTGAATTTTTAATCACATATTATCTATACAATCATGAGCCGCCGAGCATAAAGAATAATGTGAATTATTATATGATTTTAATCGCTGTAATTTTTATGATTATAATTTTATCTTCTCGATTTTCGGTTGATTTTTCTCGGTGATTTTAAATATTATAATTTTAATGGCATGTGCGGTGGAATGAAAACTAGAGGGAATTTATTTATAGAAATTTGAAAGAAAGGTGGATAGACAGGCATTAGTGCGCCAATAGGAGAAAGCTTGATAGGTTATTCCTATTCAGAAAGAGAAAAATGCGAGAGATGCTAAATTATATCGACCGATAAACATGTTGGAAATAAAAGAAAAGGTGCTTGAACTCAGTTAAAAAGCAATTTCTACTTTTTATTGAGTCAGAAGGAATATTGATCGACGAGCAATCTGGAAAGCAGCACTTAACGGAGTCCGCAGTAAATTTGATACTTTGAAATTGGAAGATCAATATGGAAAACGGTAGTTACACAGTTGCAGTATTTCTGGACTTCAAGAGAGCTTTTGAAACAATTGATCGGCTAAAGCTGGTAGAACTATTGGAAAGAATAGGTATCAACGGAACGGCTCTAAACTGTTTTAAGGACTTCTTAAATAGACGAATGCAAAGAAAAAAATATGGTTCATCTTATTCGAAATTTCGAGAAAATAATCTAGGTGTCCCACAAGGAAGTGTCCTGGGTCCCTTGTTATTCTTATTGTATATTAATGATATGAAAGACTGCCTACGATATGGTCGTCTTAAACTGTTTGCTGGTGATTCCGTCTCCTACTGGAATGGTAATGACTTAGAGCTCGTCATTCAAGAGGCAAATGCCGATTTGGAAAATATCGCAGAATTTCTGGAACGTAGAAAATAATGTCTAAATATAAACAAAACCAACTGGATGGTTATTGGTAATCGTAAGATTGGAGTTTGTCCAGATTTGTTCATTGATGGTTGTGCCATCGAAAAAGTGCGCCAAGTCAAATATTTGGGAATACAAGTCGATGAAAAGCTTAATTTCATAGCCCATATCGATTATACAATTAAGAAAATCGCCGTGGTATACTCTGCCGAATTAGCCAATGCATAACTTTCTTGTCAAAAATAATTTATGTTAAATCTGTTATAATGCCACACTTCGACTATTGCGCTACAATATTGCTCAATGCATCTGATACACAAACAAATCGACTGCAAAGAATACAAAATAAAATAATGCGAGTAGTAATACGTTGTAATCGATACACTCCTAGTGTTTTAATGCTGGATATTCTTCAATGGTTATCAGTTAAACAAAGGATAGCATCTAACGCCTTAATTTTTATATACAAAATGAAAAATGGAAAGTTACCATCTTATTTGATGGAAGGCCTGCAGTCAGATGGCGGCAACGTTACACGATTTGTCTATGTATCGTGTGACCAACATCTTTTAAATAAGTGGTCGTGAATCTCGTTTTTAAGCTTTTTTCCCTCAGATTTAAGCTTTTTTGCCTTGAGAGCATAGGAGATGAAAGCTCAAATCTGAAGAAAAAAGCTTAAATCTGTCAAAAAAGGGGAAATCTGAGGGGAAATCTGAGAGATGTGCTCCATACGGTTTGAATAGCGTTGCCGCCGCCTGTCTGCAGTACGGAATCGACATACACAGATACAATACCAGAAGAGCACAAGATTTCAGACTGCCCAACACCAGGCGGCGGCAATGCTATTCAAACCGTATGGAGCACATCTCTCAGATTTCCCCTTTTTTGACAGATTTAAGCTTTTTTCTTCAGATTTGAGCTTTCATCTCCTATGCTCTCAAGACAAAAAAAAAGCTTAAATCTGAGGAAAAAAAGCTTAAAAACGAGATTCACGACCATTTATTTAAAAGATGTTGGTCACACGATACATAGACAAATTGTGTAACGTTGCCGCCATTTGCCCAACACTAAAAAAGAGATTAGCAAACGCTCTCTTTTCTACAACGGATTGAAAATGTTCAACAATTTACCGCCGAGAATCAAAGACAGTGTGAATATAAGCACCTTTAAGAAACTAACAATACAACACATAAAACAGACTATTTGATAAAAGGACTATGGATACTATGGATACTATGGATACTATAGGATACTATGTTAAAAAAATTGATAAAAGGACCAATCCTTAAAAGGATCATATAAAAGTGATGAAGATCTGAAAAAAATCAGATATGAAATTGTACGGTGATGAACATACGCGGGTCTAAGACGAAAAAGTCGTACGGAAAAACAAAATAATTGTTAAATTTAAATATCCAAACGATAAAATGTCCCTCCCACTTCTAAAGAAGCTTATGGGGTGGAGGAAGGACCCAAATGGGCCTATGGGACCATCACAAAAAGAAAATAGGTGTTGAAATTTTAGGCACTAGCCAGGCGGCGGCAACGCTATTCAAGCCGTATGGAGCACATCTCTCAGATTTCCCCTCAGATTTCCCCTTTTATGACAGATTTAAGCTTTTTTCTTCAGATTTGAGCTTTCATCTCCTATGCTCTCAAGGCAAAAAAAGCTTAAATAGGAGGAAAAAAGCTTAAAAACGAGATTCACGACCACTTGTTTAAAAGATGTTGGTCACACGATACATAGACAAATCGTGTAACGTTGCCGCCATCTGACACTAGCTAACTATTCATGAGAAACTCAGAAAGAGAATTCCCATGTATAGCCAGGACCCGGCAACGTTACTCGATTTGTCTATGTATCGGGTGACCAACATCCTCTAAATAAGTATTGGTGAATCTCGTTTTTAAGCTTTTTTCCTCAGATCCGAATAGTTGAGCCAAGTATTCGGTCGAATAGAATAACAGGCCGAATATCAACTACAGACAAAATTTTTCAAAAGACTTAGGATAACTTATAAAATATTCAAAGTAATGTTGTAAAAGCTACACAATCATTAAAAACTAAATAATGGTTTCAGCAAAACATCTAAGGTGTATCCGCTTATCTTTCACTGTAGATCGCATTGGAATAATCGTTTTTTTTTTTTCATTAAAAACTCAATAGAATATTTGGCCGAATATTCGTTTGGCAAAATAGTTGAAAAGGACAATATTGGGTATCCGGTACATCTCTAATCTTCAAGGAAAAAAACATTGTGAGAAAATTTAGTGAAAATATAATTACTAAGAAATGGCACCATATCAAAGTTGGAAAGGTTAGTGACATTTTGGTCTAATAATACCTGGAGATTTATGTTTTATTAGAATATCCCAACACTAAGCTTAAAATTCAAAAATTTTCAAAAAATCATACTTAAAATTCAGTCCCGATCATCTCAAAGAAGGGTGTACAAAATTTGAGAATTCGAGTTTCACTCTAATCAAACTTAATAAAATATTAGTGCAAAAAGTTTGCATTGTACCTAAATAAAATAATTGCTCAAGTTATCGACCAAAAGTTTGGGATCACTTCTCAGCATGGTGTATCGGCCAAAAGGATAGGATCAGTCTTTTAAAACATTTATTTTTTATTCCGTGCGTATCACTGTTACCAAACAATGCATTGCGAATTTGATAAGCAAATTTGAAAGTTAATGAGCTGTAGGTATGATTTTTAGCTTTGATCAGACTTTTAAGATAGATTAACTCTTATGCAACATTTATACGTTTTAACAATTATTGTTTGGAGACACCAGACATAATTGTTGACAATGCAATATAATAAAAAAAAATATTTAACTCAACTCCAGTTTAATGTTGGGTTGTGCAAGTAATGGGAATAAATCTGGCAAACACTGGGCTTTCTTCAAAGATTTTTGGCTTTCTGAGCCGCGCAATTTTCTTCAATTTCACAATTGAATATTGGATAATACCCGTATAAAACCGGAAAATCTGGAAATATACCGAACTCGTTTCCTGTTTCTTCATATGTTTCGCTGGGACGGCATATGAGAAAAAAAATCATTCATAGGGGCCCCCTTGAGATAGATTGTCCCGGGCCCCCCGAAGGCTTGATCTGACTCTGGTAACAATAATATATGAAAAAAATCCAAAGAAATTCTAATAATTTTTTTTAGCTCAATCAATAACAAACATTTTCCTGCATCTAATGAACAATGTTTGAAAGAAATTTGCAAAATCATGTTGAAATAAATCAACGAATTTAAAAAAATAAATAACTTTGATGGACCATTACTTTTAAAAGTTAAGTGTTATTATTTTACTAACTCAATAATTGCTATTTTCATAAAGTCATACATTAAAGTGCTCATGTTTAAATTTTGTTTGACCAGAACCTAAGCATTCATGTTCTGATAAATATTATGAAATGTAAATTGAGAAGAAGATCATACAATTCAGAGAAGATAATAAAATTCATTTCAGGTAACAGATATCGAAAAACAGAATGTAAGATAGAATTTGTTAAAAAAATATATATAAAGCATGGGAAACAGAAACACTGTAAATAGAGATGTACCATGTCTGCAAATTTGGTATATGGTGGGAAATACTTCCAACATGATTTTGACGAAAATAGAAAGACAACTGACTTAAACTGTGTAAAATTGCGGCACATTTCTACAAAACATTCTTTGGTGCACTTATCTTGGGGTTAATCGAAAATCGACAAAACAATGTAAACGGAAGAAAATACATTTTTAATTTTATACTACAAGATATTCGCCTTCAGTTTTCGCTAGAAATCGAGGAATAAAAACTAACTAATTTCTTCGTTAATTTGTGCCCCTAGAGGAAGGCACCAGCATTAAAATTTCTTGAAGTAAAAATAAGGGTGATGAATAACTTGATTACAGGGATTTTGAATAAGCAAAAAATCTGCGTAGCGAAAAACAACGCATTAATCTACCTTCAATATGATGGAAGCTAAAACGGACGTTTTCCTCGATACATTAGCCACTGTCTCTATTCAACCCACTTGGAAGTGAAGAAAAATAGCTGTTTGAAAATTTATAGTAAAAATACTAACAACTTTCTCTTTGATTGTGTTCTGTTCTGCCGTGATATACCGAAGTGACGTATATGCCATTTTTAGTTAACGCCAATAAGAGTTTTTTTTTTCTTATTCCCATTCTCCACTTCTCGGTGATTTTCCATAAAATTTTATCTGTATACAGTATCACATTTCACACGGTAAACAAAGTTACTCTGTTCTGTACAAAAATCCATACAGATTCGAGAAAAGTGTCTCCACTTAGTTTTATGTTTGGGCGCTTTAGACAGAGCGTGAGCAAAAAGCTTTTACACATTCGAAAGCTTTCAGCCAGTTAGTCAATTCTGTATATTTTGACATGGGGATGCCCATGCATTTTAAAAACTTCTACGCAAAAGTAAAGTTTATTGAATTTCTTGAAAAAAAGGCTTTTTTTCGAAAAATAAAACTTTCTTTCGTCCGAACACATTAATACAGGCAATAATATACAGGATTCGACGTCTATAGCTTAAACTTCTTAGTTCTAAAATAATTTTCATCCATCTACCTGACTAAAAGCCTACATCCAAATACTAATTTATCGACCTGTCGTCTTAACGATTGTCCCTCAGGTTTTCTCCCTTGATATGACCATCTCCGCGTCGTTCCATCCGGAAGGTGCTCCACTTGTGATCATACGGTCCCTGCAAGCTAATGTGCGAGCTGTGATCGAAATCAAGAAGACCAGGCTCAGCAACGGCACCGACGACACCACTGTTTTTTTGTTTCGATTATAGTCGTTTTACCATCTTAATGGCATTCGCGACTTTATCAACGTTGCAGTTGGCGGATCGTTATTTAAAAACTATCCGGTACAACTGTGTTCGATGTTTACTCTTGGGCTCGAACTCACGGACATCGGCTCAGGAGACAACAGACTTGCCAACTGAGCTATATCACAAGCCCAAACACCGCTGTGATATTCCCGTTCTGGACCGTTCGTCGGTTCTCTTCAGACTGAGCCTCTGCTCTCGACTATGCCAGCTTTTTATAGTCGTTTATACTCGGGCAGTTTATCTCGTGCGTCAGGATACCACATCCTCCGCTTGCACAAAAAGCTGTCTAATTGCATTCAGGAATTTTTTAAATACATATCTGGCAAATGTCAAAATACTTCAGTTCAGTTTGCGACGCTGACGAGTTAAGACGCTTTTCGATATTATCGCGTGCTGTTCGTAGTGTTCTCGATTTTCTTTCCTGTGTTTCACTAGCACAGACATCCATCTCAAATATCGTTTCAGTGACATTGTGTATTGTGAAATAGACTTCTGATTGATCTCTTTCTTGAGTTTCTCGCCATTATGGCGAATCGAAACCCACCTTGGGGTGGGCAAACCGATCCCGGACAAGCTTTTAGAAGAACTCTCCCGTCATGGATGGATCCAAATGGATTGCATGGAGACTTGCAATTTCTTTTGATGAAACCAGCCGATAAAGTGAAACTTCCAGCTAATCCATTTATAATTGCTAAATCTATCGATCGTGCGGTGGGTAAAATCGATGGTGCGAATCCTATCGATGGTGGTAATTGTTATCTACTAAAAGTGCGTAGCCCAGATCAGTTCAGCAAATTGGAACGTATGACGGAGCTTATTGACGGAACCCCCGTCACCGTTAGCTCCCATCCTACATTGAACACTTGCCAACGCGTAGTTTCGTGCCGGGAAGTTTTTGGACTTTCGGATAAGGAAATCCTCGATAATCTACTCGACCAACATGTAATAAAAGTGTACCGTTTTGTGAAAAAAGTTGACGGCAAGGAGGAACCAACAAACTCTATGGTCCTTACATTTAGAGGAACAATTCCTCCTACACACGTTTATTTTGGTTACGTTAGGGTTCCAACTCGGGCATATTACCCTCGACCACTTATGTGTCTCAAGTGTGGCAAATTTGGTCATACCAAACTTCGTTGCAAGCATCCTGAAATATGTCTAATTTGCGGGGAATCTCCCTCACATCCTGACTGTCCGAAAACTCCCCACTGTGTTAATTGCGATGGTTCGCATTCCGCCAGAGATCGTTCTTGCCCTGTCCAGCAAGAAGAGCAAGAAATTGTCCGAATCCGGGTTGACCTGGGAATTTCTCAGGCAGCTGCGGTTAAAGAATTTCGTTCCCGATGTCTCTCTGCCCAAAACGTCCCCAGTAAGATCCAACAGCGTTTAGTAATAACCAAACCAAAAGCCACAGCAGATGAAAAGGATGCCCGCATTCTGCAGTTGGAACAACAAATCGCCGTTCTCACTGCTCGCCTAAACGAACTCCAACCTATGACCGATTTTGACTCCGAAACCGACAACAAATCCTCTGACAGTTCTGTCACCACCATGGTGACCGAAACCAGCGAAAACACCTCATCTACAACCAGATCCACAACCAAACGGAACCGAGGCTCCCAGAAATCATCTGATGATTCCCAGAAATCATCTGTTGATTCCCAGAAAAAACCCACGACACCAAAAAAGAAACGGGCTCTCCCAACCAGTAAGTCCAACATAACCGAACGACCCCGTGGTAAAGAACCCTCCTAGGCTTCCTTCTAAAACTTGGTAAGTTTAAACCCCTTATTTTAACACCATGGCTGATACATCAAATATCAATCCTCCAGATATATCCCTCCAGAATAACGTTCCCTCTTACGAAGCCCTATCTTTGAACATCAATTCACAAACAACAAGCTCCCTCAATGTCCCAGATTCCTCTTCCCCCAGAACTCCCACCCTAATACGAAAAACCCCTTTCGCTCTACAGTGGAACCTACGAGGTCTAAGAGCACGAGCTCTTGAAATTCCATTACTGATCAACGAGTTCTCACCTATTATCCTTGCCTTTCAAGAAACCCTTGCTCATCCAAATCAAATCTCTGATACGTTTATCAAAGGATATAAACTTTTATTGAATACCAACCTTGGTCAAGGATCTGGTATCGCTGTTAAAACTGGCTACCCCTTCTCCAATATTCCCATTGATTCCCCTTTAAATGCAGTCTGCATCCGTCTTAAATCGCCCTTTGAAATAACTGTACTATCGATCTACGTTTCACCCGAAAAATCCTTCAATGACTACTCCAAAGAAATGGAAGAAATATTTCTACAGCTTCCTCAACCAGTGCTCATCTTAGGTGACTTTAATTCACACTCCACCAGTTGGGGCTGTCACAGAACAGACAGAAAAGGTTCTTTTACAGAAAATTTCTGTTATTCAAATAACATAACAATACTAAATAACCTCCTGCCTACTAGAATTGACCCCTCCACCGGGAACACCTCTGCCTTAGATCTGAGCCTTGTTTCCTGGCACATCGCCTCAAAATTCAGTTGGAGGGTCCTTGATGACACCCATGGGAGCGATCACTATCCAATAATAATTTCCCTCGAACACTCTGCTCCAAAAGTAGCTACAAGACCGCGTTGGAAGTATGAAGACGCCGATTGGGTCGGGTATCAAATTGATATCGAACGAGCCCTTGATAGAGATCCCCAACACACCCCTGAATCCTTTTCCCAACTTCTTTTTGATACAGCTGCTTTACACATACCACGAACTACTGGCGTGCCTGGAAAACGATCTGTCCCATGGTGGGGCCCCGAAGTCCGGGACGCCATAAAACTACGCCGGAAAAAACTCCGTGCGCTGAGACGCCTCTCAGCTGACCATCCCAACAAAGAAACAGCTCTTAATGAATACAAGACCGCACGCTCAGCTGCCCGGGCAGCTATTAAAACCGCTAAAAGTAACAGCTGGAGGGAATTTGTCGAGGAAATCAATCCCGACACACCTTCCGCCAAACTGTGGGAAAAGATTAAACGCCTGAGTGGCACCAATCGCACAAGTCGCTTCCAGCTTCTGATTAACCAACAGTACTCAAACGATCCCTCTCTTTTAGCCGAATCCTTTTGCCAACACTTCTCATCCATCTCATCCCCTGACCCTTCCAACAACAGCAACTCCCCCATTGATTTTAAAACCGACTTAATCCTTGAATACAATTCCGATTTTACCTCACATGAACTTGATGTAGCCCTCCAAAAGGTGAAGGGGCGATCGGCTGGACAGGACGAAATTGGCTATCCCCTATTAAAAAACCTTCCCCCCGTTGGTAAAGCATATCTTCTTCGAATACTGAACAAAATATGGGATATCGGAGAAATTCCAGTTCAATGGAAAGAAGGATTAATCATTCCCATCCCCAAACCGCAACAAGACCTACACCTCATTAACAGTTTCCGCCCCATAACCCTTTTGAACTGTTCAGGCAAAATTCTTGAGCGAATGGTAAAGCGACGTCTTGTGTCCGTTATTGAATCCAGAAACCTTTTGGACACCCGACAGTATGGTTTTCGTCCAGGATGCTCAACAGATGACCACCTTACAATGTTTGAAAAAATCCTAGACGATGCCAGAGAAAGACGTCACCACGTTGAGTGCTTATCCTTAGATATTTCCAAGGCCTTTGATAGGATCTACAGACACAAAATCCTATCCACTATTAAAGAATGGGGAATCCTCGGTAGAATGGGACTCTTCATTCAAAGCTTCTTATCTGAACGAAAAGCCAGAGTCTTTATTGATGGCAAATTATCCTCGTCCAGAGTAATCGAAAACGGCGTACCACAGGGGTCAGTCATTGCCCCAACTCTGTTCCTCATTGGAATGCAATCGCTCTTTGAAATTGTCCCAGAAAACATCAAAATCCTGATTTATGCCGACGACATCACCCTCTTTTCTATCTCCCCCTTTTCTCTGCTAACCAGAAAACGTCTACAAATCGCTGTTGATAAAATAGCTAACTGGGCCCCTACTATGGGTTTTAATTTTGCCCCCGACAAGTCTAGCCTAATGCACTTTAGCCACAAAAAAAGAAGACTGAACAGACTGCTTCCCCTCGTAATGGACCACAAGACCATTCCTCTTGTCCACGGAGCTCGCATTTTGGGCGTCTGGGTGGACGATCGTCTTAGATTCTCACGTCATTGTAACAGAGTTCGTCAAGCTTCCTTTCCTAAACTTAACATTCTCAGAAAGGTCTGTAGTGCCAGTGGTGCTGGATCCCGCGTGTCGTTGTTTCGATTTCTCCACGGATGGCTTTTACCAACAATGCTTCACGGTTTCGGCATTTTTAGTGTTGGAGGTGATCATATTGCAAAAAGTCTTGAACCAATATACAACCAAGCCGTTCGTATCATAAGTGGTGCTTTCAGAAGTAGTCCCATTCTGTCCCTTATGGCTGAAAGTGGACAAGTTCCCTTCGAATACATCCTCTGCCAAAACCTATCTGCCAAAGCTATCCGCTGGTTATCCTATGGTCGGGACCCTGATGTCCCTCTGGTCAGGCGAGCCAGGAACTTTTTACAAAAATACCAAGGGTCTCTCCCTGACATTGCACCCCGCCCCGAACCCAGGTCCCGCAAATTTAACTCTTCGATCCCGCAGGTTGACTTAAGCCTTCTTTCCAAAATACGGGCCGGAGGCAGTCCCGCAGTTGCCCGGTCATTTTTCCATCATCTTGTAGAAAGAAAGTATAAACATCTTCCTAAATTTTACACTGACGGATCAAAATCCACTGATGGTCGTGCAGGATGTGGTGTGTTCAGTAACAACGCTAGCCTAGCACTTGCCTTACCACCCAAGTGCTCTGTATTTAGCTCAGAGGCCTTTGCCATCCTGAGAGCTGCACAAGACCTTTGCCCCCATCCAAGATCTGTAATTTTTTCCGATTCGGCCAGTGCATTGAAAGCCGTTCTGGCCGGAAATACAAAACATCCATGGATAAGTGACCTATCCGATCATGCTGTCCAGAAAAACATTACCCTATGCTGGATACCCGGCCATGCCGGCATCCAGGGCAACGAAGCTGCTGACCGTCTTGCTTCCGAAGGTAGTGAACAAGAACCACCCAACATACCAATCCCTTCTCCAGACGTCTCTCACTGGCTCAAAGAATTTCTCTCTATAACCTGGAGCAATGAATGGAACAGGTGTCGGGATAACAAGTTGAGAGAGATAAAGAACTGCACCTCAACTTGGACCGATCGAAAAGCTTTCCTCGAACGGCGTGCTCTGACACGATTGCGAATCGGGCATACAAGGCTGACCCATGGTCATCTGATGGAGAAAGAGGACCCTCCAGTATGCCATGCCTGCAATGTTCCGATAACCGTTAAGCACATATTAGTGCAGTGCCAAATCTATCATCAAGAACGAACAGACAGTGATCTCTCAAACAGCCTTCGGGAAATTCTTTCGAATGACCCAAATGAAGAGGAAAAAGTCATTAGCTTCCTCCGAAAGAGTAACTTATTTGCTGAAATCTGAATTCTTTATTCTGTCCTATCCTCTTTCCTATCTATCTATTTCTTAGTATTTTCCTTTCCTTATTATTAAAAAAAAAAAAAAAAAAAAAAAAAAAAAAAAAAAAAAAAAAAAAAAAAAAAAACAAAAAAAAAAAAACAAACAAACAAAAAAAAAACACAAAAAAAAAACTACAAAAAAAAAACACAAAAAAAAACTACAAAAAAAAAACCACAAAAAAAATACAACTACAAGCCACGGAAGGAAAAGGGATGAATCATCCTAAGGGATGAAAATCCCGGAAAAAAAAAAAAAAAAAAAAAGTCAAAATACTTCTCTTCAATCAGTTGTTTCCGTCTCCGCTCAATGTATACATGTGTTTCATTGTCTTCTATTATATCAAGTTTTCGCTGTTCAGAATTATTCATCACACATGCAATTACCAGTCTTTCTCAAGAGTCGTTATTATTGTATTTCCTTCCTCAATTTTTCTATTTTTCAATTGTAGTTTAATGATTATCTTTTTCAGCCATTACTATAGTTATAATACTCCTTCTTTATATAGTTACTTTATATTTCTCCTTTCATAATCTTATTTTTTCTGCATCATCTTTCTTTTCCCATCATCTACAAATAACGTCATCTTCACTATCATATCCTCCCCTCTCTTCCAGGCTTTATTCAGCCTTCGCCATCTCCTCAGCATTTATTTGTTTCTTCTCTCATATAATTTTTCATTTTTCATCGTTTTGTTATCCATCAAAATTACTGGTATTTTTTTACAATCTCTTATCGTCTCACGTTATTTTCCTCATTTTTTCAGTTGCTTTTCTCATTTCCCATTTCATTCTCCATGCCCCTACACTTGACCATGAACTTAAACTCGTAATAAGGTTTAAGCTTTCTTTATTCATTTATTTTGCCGTTCTTCACCTGACCATGAACTTATACTCAGATTCAGGATTTTGGCAATTTATGATTGTACCTGACCATGAGCTTATACTCAGATTCAGGATTTTGGCAATTTATTATTCTACCTGACCTTGAGCCGATACTCGGATTCAGGATTTAACTGTATCTGCCTGATCTTGAGCTGATACTCTGATTCAGGTTTGCATTTTCAATTAATTGCGCCTTGGGCTTGACCCGACTGTAATTATAAACACTGCCATGAGCTTTACTCGGACTAGTGTTAAACTTCTTTGCATCTTTCTGCCCATCTGTAACTGCGTCGTATCTTCTTGAAACTCTACGCACTCTACGCACGGTGACATCGTGTTAACTCCAACAGCCAGCATTTGTGCACAGCAATACCACGAGTATTGTAGCGCCTAGCGCATTTCAGCGCTTTGCACAACGCATCACCCACAATTCTCAACCACGAAATCTTTGAGATCATCCCTTAAAATATCTCATCCTGTAATTATCACTTTAGCACTATCGTCCTCGCTCCATCGACTTAGCATCATCGTGCTCTCGCCAACACTCCCTCGCTGTCTCTCCCTGGGATGAAACAAAAACTCTTTCTAACTAAACTAAACTCCTACTCCATGGGAGAGCAGCGCTCCTGTTTCGGTCGCCAATGTGATATTCCCGTTCTGGACCGTTCGTCGGTTCTCTCCAGACTGAGCCTCTGCTCTTTTTTTTTTCCAGGAATTTACCACACTGTGGCATTCTTCCCTTTTCCTATATTTCTTGTTCTTAAGCATTATCGAAATGTTTCCAAGTACGGCACACAAGTCCGGCTGATAAGTGAACAATTTATTTTAACGGAAGCCAAGTCCAGATATACCAAGACTGATTTCTCTTACGGTACATAAGTCCGGTTTTAGAGTAAACAGGTAGTCCTGATGGCAGTCAAGTCCGGATATAACAGAAACAAATTGTTCGAACGGCACACAGGTCCGGATAGGCTAGGAAACAAATTCGAAGGACGGTAGATATGTCCGGATATATGAGTAACAAGAGATAGGGTAGGTGTACCCTCCTCCGTCGTATCCCTCTTATTCGTCTTAATTCATGAATGCATGTTTTAGAACCGAAAAATCACTTTCCACTTTAATAGACTACTTCACATGATAAACTTACGCCTGTGAATTTATTTTCTATCACAAATTTGTCACTTTTAAAATTTTTTTTGAGATATTTGATTTTGAAATCTCGAAGTGAAATTAATTATTGGCACACTCCGCCATATTGAAAGACGAACTTAGTGATCCCCCCAACGTGTTTCTTTGTTTTAACGCTTCCTGTCAATGCATATAACAATCAAAATCCTCAAATTCAACAGAAAAGTGTTGAATTAGAATTAGAAAATGATTTCAAACTAATCTGAACTATATAAATTTGTCAATATTCGATTGAAATCGAATCACTCGGCGCCCATAATTCGTCGTAATTTTGCGACAGGAGTAGGAAACCGTTTTGCAAGAATTGGAATTAGACCGGTTCATTTTTACTATTTTTTGCTGATCACAGTCGGACTCATAGAGAATGAACATAATTGAGTTCTAAGTAATCACTCCACAATAAAGTAATTTTGAAGCTAGGAACTAGATGCGCTGGGAGATAAGTGCAAAAAGTCTTTTTATATTAATAAATTACTTGAATATATTCAGCATTGCTTATAATGCATGGTTTTAAATGAACAAAGAATTGATGGCTTTCTTAGCTAAGTGGTTGGTGTTTTACAAATTATTTACTACCAGTACCGTGCATAATTTCATAATTTTATATTTTAAGATTTGATTATTTTTGGTTCGATTATCTGATGACACTAAACAGCCGTTCTACGCAAGAATGTCCCATGTGACTTTTGGGTCATTTTCACTTTTTTGCTGGAAACTGCTTATTATGGTGTTATCTTTCGAATACAAACACAAAAAAGTATACTTTGTTCTGAACATCTACGAAATTTTCATCTAGGTGGTTGTCTCTATGTTTATGTTTCTACGCAAGAATGTCCCACTGAGAAAAAACTCTTCAAAAAACCACTCGACTGTAACAGAATTCCTCAAAAATCGCTTTAGTGACACATAGTACTGTAATGTTGAACGTTAAAAGTATTTATTTTTTTTTTTTTGAATGAACGTTACAGGGATGGACAAGGGAGAGTGGGTCACTTCAGTGAAAGCTTTTTTTCCACTTCCGGTTCAGATCCATCATTTTGTCTTATTTTTGGTTCCTCATAATAAGCATATATTTACGGATACTTAAAGTATTTTTTGGCCTACGTTATCGAAGCTCCAGAATACGTTATTCAAACAAGCTCGATTATCCCAGCTAATATGGTTATGACAATGCTTCCGGCATCCACAGGAAAACAATTAATCGATGCACAATATTGCGCTTTCGCGTAGAATCTTCCTCGACAATTTCTTTCATGGTTCTAAAAAAAAGTTTAAAACAAAACTTGAATCGGATTCATTCGGATCATCCTTAAACTTATAAAAACATTTTAAGAACCGTTCTGATCCAATTCTGATTTCGGTGTCATTGAATCCGAGGAAATCGTCATTACTGCAGTACCATGTCTGTCACTGTTCTCTAAACTTGACTCCAAACCGTAAACCTTCAGCATCAATAATGCACTCATCTTATCTATAGTTTTGAACGCTCAATTATAATTTTTTTCCGGAACACTTTAAAATTCTTCCCGTTCCCGCACAATAACAAAGAAGAAAAAAGAGCTCGTGTGACAGTTTTTCCATAGAAACAAAAAAAAACACGCTCATATTCTACGCAAAAGTGTCACACGAAGCGTTTTTGACGATTATCCTCTGCTTTGAGGGAAAAAAAATCAAAAAGTAAGTATAGAGTAGAGTAGTAGTCCAATGTAAATTGACCAACTACAAAAACAATATGCATGAAAGGTGCGGAAGAGCCCTAAATTTAACGAAAATCCGAAAAAATAGATCAAAATTTCAATCGCGTTTTTCTCGCTTGCTCGTTTTTCCACATGGGACAATCTTGCTTAGAAGGGCAGTAAACCTCTCTCAAATATTTGAAACATTAGATACATCAATTATATGAAAATAAGACTTTTTCAACTTCTTTCATTCAAACTGCAATATGTTGCATACGACCAAACGCTTTGCTCTACAGAATGTTCACTGGGAGATCCTTGAAAACTAAAACTTAAACTTCTCCAGTTTTCAGAAATTCTCTAAATGGGAATCAATAACTACTCGAGGAAAAAAATCAATTCCTGGACCGATAACCTGATTTCTATTGAATTTTGACGATGCAGGGAAAATCGATGCAAAAAACTCCCGTTGAAGTTCAAAATGACAAGAGAATTTAGATGAATGAATAATTTAAACTTTGAAATAAGAGTTCACAAGTCTCTGGTTTGGATCTCAATACAAGTTTGGATAATAAAACTCGGAAGATATGATTTTTTGTACATAAAGTCGTTCAAAATAAAACAAAATCGAACCCCTTTTTTATGCTGATTCCTACCATATAAGTTTTAAAAATTGACTCATGTTTGCTTCATATTTTATAAATTCTCAGTGAATTTTCAACAAAAGATGTTTTGTCATTTTTGACAAATTACAGTTTGAATTAAAAAGTCGAAAAGTTTTATCGCTCGTAAAAAAAACTCGAATAGATGAGCTGAACCAGTCTAATGCGCATTACACGCATCAACGTGGAGTTGCTTTGTTTCGATATCCTTCGCCAGGGTTCCCACATGTATAAGAATACACATGTTGACAAAACGCAAATGTGATTCTGCCTCTCCTCAAATGTCTTACTATTCAGTCTCATTACGTAGAAAAACATATAGTTCTATTAAAAATGTTGATGTTCTTTAAATATGGGTAGTTTCTGTGTAAATTTGTGCATTGTAATTTGTATTAAATGTATGTATGAATGTTATGAAATTTTATCTTACAGACAAATCCTGGATCATGGCAGCCCTGTCCGTTGGAGAGTGTGTTGGTAGAAAATACATTTGCAGGGTGGATTCAATTTGTAAGGTCTAATATTGCGCTGCCTGCAATTGCCTTAGCCAAGCAATGGTACCTAGCTACAATAACGCTACCTTGAGATTTCTTGGCAAGACAATTTTATTGCGACTAAAGCGGGCCACAGACTACACAACATTTGTACAAATGCGATGAAATTCGATGAAATTTTGTCGCTGTGAGCACGATTTGCATAGTGTATGGCACTGCTTGAATGAGCGCTAAAGCGGTTGGAGTAAAATCGGTCGGGATCGAAATATTTTGTACAAAACATTCTCCCACCCGGGGTGGAGATGGTTTTTTTTTGTTGCTGTTGCTGTTTTCGCCAGCAATCATTTGTGTTCGCGTGAAATATGTTTGTATAGTGTGTGGGCGAGCATAGATCAAACAATCGACGCGGAATCATCGAATTTGTACAGGCCAATTTGTGTAGTCTATGGCCCGCTTAAGAGCTCATTCGAACTTTGCCGTTATCCTGCGCGGTTGATCCGTGCAACGTAAATAATAGCATTTGCATGAACCGCAATCGCAAAATTTCAAATCTATACCTCATGAGGGAGGAATAGTTTGAGACAATTTCGGTATAATTGAATAGAAGGTATAATATTTTTCTGCCTGCAGATGCATTAGCCAAGCAATGGTAGACCTGTTCACAATAAAGCTATCCTAGTTTCATGGCTTATTGCGACTGGTTACTTGAAAGAACTTCTGCTGTTATCCTGTGCGGTTGATCCGTTCGATGTAAGCTAATGCCAATTGCATGAACCGCAACCGCAAAATTTTAAATGTATTTCTGAAGAGGGTGGAATAAATTGAGACAATTTCGGTCTCCTTGTACGACGGAATTAGGAACCTGGTACGACAATAAAGGAACATGAATGAGGAAAATAAATCATAAATTGACTAAAAAGTACGTAATGGATTGATCTATTTCCTTCATAGTTTCATAAAACAGTATTAGAAATATAGTACAATTACTAAACATTAGTTTTAAAATAGCGTGGAAGGCAATTCTATTGAAATAATGAAAAAGCTTCCTTAAGCCGTTGTCTTAGGGTCCTCTACCCTAGGTATAATCTAGTAGTTGGTTTTAATCCTTATGTTTCTGTGTGTGTTTTTCTTCTTCCGTTTTTTTTTTCTTTTTTTTTTATTTTGTTTTTTATTTTTATTTTTATTTTTATTTTTTTTTTGTTTTTTTTTTGTTTTTTTTTGTTTTTTTTTGTTATTTTTTGTTTTTTTTTTGTTTTGTTTTTTATTTTATTTTATTTTTTTTTTTTGGGATTTGATTGTTTTTTGGAGGTTTAGGAAGGGAAAAGGGTGAGGGGAAATTAAGGGTGAAGGGATTATATTTCTTTGAGAAGACCGGTGTTTTGGAGAAAGTTGATGAGTTTCTTCTCTTCAGAAGGACAATTCGATAGCACTTGGCGAATACTATTGCCCAATTGGCATGCTGCTCTTTGAGGGGAGTATATAAGACAGTCAATGAGGAGGTGGCGTACAGAGATGATACAATGGCAAGAAGGGCACATGGGTGGGTTGTCTTTTTCGAGGAGGTAGGAATGGGTTAATCTGGTATGACCGATTCGGAGTCGTGTTAGAGCGATTCCAGGCGCCAGGCGCCTCGGCGGCGACGTTACCGGGAATACCTGAATGGCCAGGTATCCAGACGAGGGTTGCTTTTCTTTTCAAGGCCTCTTCCGAAATATATGTTATCCAGGGATGTTTGATATTTCCCCCGGAGACCGCTTTAAGAACACTCGCTGAGTCGGAGAATATTATAGGTGGGCTAGAAGTCTGAGTGTTCTTGAGTGCATCTAACAGAGCGAAAGCTTCAGAGCTGAATACCGAGCACTGATGTGGTAGAGCAATAGATCTGTTGTTAATCGTGTCGTGAATACCACAACCTACCCTGCCATCTATGGTCTTAGAACCGTCGGTGTAGATATGGGGACTATCGTTGTATTTTGTTTCAACTAAGGTATGGAAATGTGGCAAAACGGTTAGTGGATGTTGACCGGCTTTAATTTTGTTAGACAAAGAGAGATCTACGGGAGGAGTTTCCTCAGTCCAATATTTGAATGACGTTTTTCTTCTTTGTGAGATAGTGGGAATAGGTGTGTTGATGAGATCGCTTAGTATTACGTTATTGCGGTGTATCATGGGGGAATCACTATTGCCGCCGATGGCAAGCCATCGCAAGGACTTGCAAGTCAAGTGTTTGGCAATCAGATAGTTAAATGGAACCTGACCACTTTCCGCCATTAATGAAGTTATTGGGCTGGTACAGAAGGCAGAGCTAATGGTTCTAATGCAGTTATTGTATAACGGTTCAAGTTTTTCGTATAGGAGTGGACCTGCTCGACTTACGAAGCCTATACCATAGAGGGTAGACGGCAGTAGCCATCCATGTAAGAACCGTGAGAGTGAATCTCGATTTGCCATACTAGGTGATTTGCTAAGGATGCGGAGTAAGTTGATTTTGTTAGTAGCGTTTTTTCTAATTTGGTCAAGATGAACTCTAAATGAAAGGCGATCGTCAATCCAAACCCCAAGAAGACGGGTGGAGTGGACTAGTGGAATGGTTTGGTCAAAAAATTTTACCGGAGGGAGTTTTTGGAGTTTCTTTCTATTGGGACCAAGGTGGAGGAGTTTGGATTTGTCTGGGGAGAAAATAAATCCGACTGTCGGTGCCCAATTTGCTACAATGTCTAAAGCTGATTGTAATCTCTTACGAGTAAGACGGGCAAAAAGAGACGTTGATATCAGAAGGATATCATCAGCATAGACGAGGATGAGCCTCTGCTCTCGACTATGCCAGCTTTTTATAGTCGTTTATACTCGGGCAGTTTATCTCGTGCCTCAGGATACCACAATCGCGACCTCGGACCGTGTCCCGATAAGGAAAATATTCTCCGGTGCCGTTCTTTTAGCTGAACACTCAGCTTTCCCAGGTCATCTTATCGGATGCAGTAGCGCCACTAAAATATAAAAAAACAAATGAGTTGTTTTCATCAGAATTGCATTGCAAATATTTACGTATCAATTAAAAGCAAGCAGCCGGCGTCTTGCGACAGCTTATGCAGAAAGGAATAACAGCATCTCGATTCTCCCGGTGTTTATACCTTATGCTATGCACATCGGATAGCTCCAGACAGGGGTAATTTTGGCGCATCCTTATCCGGTTGATAAAGAGGAAGCAGCTCGTCGAATTTTGCTCTCGAAGACATATTCCCCGTAGTTAACGTATTTTACCTGTTGAATGAATGAAAATGTTATTATTCAATTTCAAGCACAACAAACAAACATTCATAATTGAGTGTACATGAGACAATTTTTAATGTTTTCAACTTTTTGTATAATTATTAGGAACATTATTTATGATCAAATACATGAAACATAAATGGTGGTAATAAAAGCAATACTTGCGCCCCCCCCCCCCCCCCCCCCCCCCAACCCAGTGCATTGCGTCCTGGACGACAGACATATTATTGATGGGAATGAGACATTTTTAAATTCTTAATTCGGTACTTTCATGTTTAATTTTTTTGGTTCCCAACGCTTAGAAATATGAAATAGAATAAATTCGGTTATGTTCTAGAATCAATTATTTGGATGTAACAATAAATTATGTTAAAAATTATATACCTATATGCTGTATTCCTCTATTCCTCTATTCCTAATTCCGTCGCAAAACCTTCGTCAACTCTCGGAACGTTGCAATTTCTGCTGATCATGATGATATATTTTGAATCTGCTTCAACCGCCCGAGGAAAAACAATATGAGTTTCGACATTTGAGATCTCGATGGAAAGCTGCCTGTGATCCATCGTTTACGGCCATTTGAGCTGAATCACCATCAATGGTCAAATTTTTAGAGATAGTGTTGTTTACAAAAGCGGAACTTTCCATTCCTCCAGTACAGTCGATAACTTTTTCCAATTCTGAAGTTATATCGGCCAAATTCTGAAATGCGATAAACTAATTAGTTATCACTTAAGTGATAATTTTTTTTATTCTTCCGCAAAGCTTCTTCTTTGCCGGATGACAAAAGATTCAATTTTTTTAGTTTTACTTACCCTTTTTTCTAGTTATTTTTCGATGCAGTACTGGATTCGGCTCAAAATAAATCATTGAGCAAACGAAAGACCAATGATCCCAAATTTAATGACTTTCGTTAACGAATTGAGCAATTCAATTGAAAACTAAAATTGCTTGCGGTCAACTACCAGTGGCTACCGAAAGCTTTTTGGATAAATTTTGACATCCCCGTAGATTTCCAACAACACACCGAAAAAACTTTTCACATGAACGCTACGTGAAAATGTACATAGATTTTTGCCACCATGAAAATCACGTGAAATCTACGTGAATTTCAGGTAGCAAACAAAGCTCGCGCAGCAAGCAGAATTCACGTAATTTTCATATGAGTTGTGTGTGAAAGAAACGTAGATCGCATGTGAAAAAGGATTCGTTCTGCCACATGCGATTCACGTAGATTTCATGGAAATATGAACGTAATAACTTTTTCGGATCTTATAAATAAAAACGTGCTGATTTTGCAGTTCATTTTATTAATTCCAATACACGAAACACTTTTCATTTTCACTATAGAATTTACACCACTGTTTACACTTCACTTATTATTTTATCCATTACTAGCACGTCACTTGTTATTGAACAGAGAAAAATAAAATCTTCGCGAAATTTTTACTTGGTTGCCTCAATAGTAATTCTGTCCGTCCGTCCTCCCAATTTCAAATTCTGTAAAATAAAATTGCAGAATATTAAAAATAACGAATAGGTATACAATCAAACTTTTACTACTCACATGTAATCATGCAGCTTCTCCATCACCTAGAATTTCTCTTTCTAATAGCACAAACTGTTGGATCCGCGCCATATTGAATACTGTATTCTTTCACATAGATTTTACGTGAATAAGTTATTCAGAGCTATGTGAACATCACATAGAATGCACCAAATCCCTTTGTACTTGGTGCATCACTGGATTTTCACGTAAATCGAATGTGTCTTTGTTTTGACAGCGAACGGCTATGTGAATTTCACGTACGCATCAAATGAATTTGTATTAGCTTCTAGGTGATTCACGTAAGTCAAGCCAAAATTCACGTAATGAGCGCCTACGTGAAAATCAAGGTGAATTTAACGTTTCTTTTTCGGATGAGTGCAACAAACTTTTTATACATAGCTGCGTAATCGAATTTTAGTTCACATATGTATATTGGCAACCCATAACTACCCAAAATTGAATTGAGGAAACACAAATTTTGAGCAACAACCGATTAGTTATAATGAAGGTGTAATCGAAATACATTTTATAAGTAACTCAATTTTTCCGTGCATGAAAAGTCCTGGAAAGTAGAAAACGATGAAAAAGAGAAAAACACTCTTGTTGGCGAAAACAAAAAATGGCCTATACGTCACTTCGGCACACCACGACAGGGTTACGATCCACTCAATATAATTTGACAGAAAGATTACGAAAACAGGTCGAAATCTTTCCCGATTGTTTACTTTTTTCAGTACAAATCCAATTTCATGAAATAAATTACCATTCACCCTCTACTTACATTACTAATATATTTGTTAAAATTCCATTGCTAAGCAAACGGTGTCGTGTCAGCTGGTTATTGTAATAAAATGTTATATCAAACACTTACATAGACGACTGGAATAATAAAGATCGATTAAATGAGAAGTCAAAAGATCGATTAAATTATAATGACCTTGTGCCTTTTAATCAGATTAAGCCATTACATAGATCTTGTTACTGTGCCAGAATGTCTTACTTAGAAAAACACATTTCCGAACCAGTTATCAGAACAAAATATGAATATTTTTTTTCCGTAAGAAGCAATGACCTTCTAGAAACTATTTTTGGTTGGACCCTTATGATACCATATGATTGTATAAGTAACTAAAAACTTCATGTTTAACCCCCTTGAAAAGGGACCATTTAAATCTTACAAGTGTTATAGAAGTTTTTAAGTAGTTTACAGAACATAACGTCGTTTTACAAGTAAGTTTTATAGTGGACTTACAGTTTCCATTGTACCTATCAAATGTGTAGTTTCGGGTTGTTTTGTTTTTCTTCAAATTGTCGAAGACGTCTTTGAAGAACAGAAGCAAAGCGAACCTTCCCAGCAATGCAGTAGGGGAGATGGGGGCATAATGGCCACCTTAAGGAAAATGCTTATTTAACCATAGAGAACAGCTGTAATATGTGCTTCACATCATTGTTTCGTGTTCAGACACTCAAATAGTCTATTGCCTAATTGGATGAAACTTGAAAAAGTAGATAAAAACGTTTAAAAATGCATTTTAAAAATTTTTGCCAAAAGCTGAAAACCAGTCACTGTAGAGGCATAATGAGAAACCCCCCGAGGCAGTATGAGCACCATTAATGAAGGCATAATGAGCATTTTCTGCCGGGGAATCTAGCAGCAAATTCGACTCGATGAAGTCAATTGAGTAATAGAACTACAGCTTGACTTGTATCGTCTGACGATTTGGCCTATTGGTTAGATGTCGGAGAGGTAATCAGTAGGCTCGAGTTCAATTCCTGGTGGAGGTGATTTTTTTTTCATTTATCATTCATGATCATGATTGCACTAAACGGTGAGGCGTAGATTCATCAAACAAAGCAATAACAAAATAATCTAGGTCTGTTTGTAGAATTCAAAGAATTGACACATGCTCATACATTATGTTTTGATGCTATTAACCGTATAATGTAACAATAAATAAAATCAATCATGAATGGTATGTGCAAAAAAAAAATCCCCTCGAACAGGAATCGAATTCGAGTCTTCTGATTACCTCTCCGACACCTAACCAATAGGCCAAATCGACAGACGAAACAAGCCAAGCTGTAGCTCTATTATTCAGTTGACTTCATCGAGTTGAATTCGCTGCGAAATTCCCCGGCAGAAAATGCTCATTATGCCTTCATTGAAAGTGCTCTGTTCGCCTCTAGTGAACAAATTAAAGTAAAAACGCGTTTTAAAATTGATTAAAGTGAAAAATCAAAAATTTTATGATGTTGAAAATTGAGAAACAATGTGTAGATCATGTTGCAGTGCGTACATTTCAGATTAAGATGATTTAAAGGTCATAAAAGCTTATTTGGTGGTGCTCAAAAATTATAATATTTTCGTCACTTGAGAACCTAGCCGGTTATTATTTAATATTTCTGTAAAGATGAAAAGGATATTTCTTTTTTGGTGAAAAATTAATACTATGGGTAGTACGAAACAAGTCCTCATTGAAATTTGTTTAAGAAAATACGTACTTATGTAGAAAAAAGGAGTGCTCATTATGCCCTGGGTGCTCATTATGCCCTCATCTCCCCTATTTTTCAGATAATTCGTTAGTTGCGATGAAAAAATCTATTTAATTTAGTTGAATGATGACCTTAGCCCAATACAAATTATACCACAATGTTCTAACGGTGATCAAAGGTAACAAATTTTATTTAGCATGTTTGAAAACTTAAAAAAATGATCTGATATATGAACACCATGTTAAATATGAAATATGAACACCATTTAAAATTGATGCTCTTCCAGATTACAGTATCCAGATCCAGCAACAAAACACAAAATATGAAACTCGACCTAGCTTTGAATTTCTGAAAACTAATTAACGACAGACTGTTTTTTTCTAACGTAAGACACACTCGACCTTAAAACTCAATCCACCGTATTTGAATTTATTTCATCTATTGATTTTTATTTACCAATTGAAATATTTCATATACCATCATGTCACCATCTACCGCCCAGTTAAGCGGTTTTTCAACTTCAAACATGTGTAATAAAAAAACGATGGCAGATTTTTATTCGCTTTCTTTTCCAATACATCTCAAAACTGCTCTACTATCAATAAAAAATTTCGTGGAATGCGAAAAATGTACGCTTTTCAAAATAATTAACTAAACTTGGGGGAGTTCAACTGGCCCTATTACCGCCCACTCGACTTTTTCCACGGAAACGGTTCTTTTTAGTAATTTTCATGTTAGGAGCTGTCAAAACCATATTTTGGATCTTAATAGAATCCATTTTGTGAATTTTTTCCCGTAAATTTTGTACAAATTAAACAAAGTGCGTTGACTGACAAAATAATGATTCCCGGCAAACAGCCTCAACTAACGGTTTACTTTCAGCGATAAAACATCATTTTCTAACATAATCAAACTAAATGTTACTTAAAATTTACACATTTGACACAATATATGCGTTAAAAACAAATCACTTTTGTTTACATACCAATTACCGCCCATCACAAAACGTTCCAAAAAACAACAACTATTAGGATATATTGACAGTTCTAAACGAACACCACCTTAACAGGAGGCCTCAGCCCTAACCTCAAACCATGGGAGAACAGAATCGATTTTTGAGAAGGGCGTACGATAAACGCAATTTCCCGGTACTAATATCGACAAATTCGCCCTGTGGAAAAGCGATACACAGATGTTCGTGTTTTGATTTTTTTGGGTGTTCAGGGCTGCCAAGTGCATTGATATTTGGAAAACGATGATTATGCAATTAAAAGCATTGTTATTGAAAAACCTTTTCATGAGTACTGAGAATTTGCAACTTTCCCGTAGATTTATATTCGAATGTGAAACTAAACGCATCATTTATCTGAACGAAAGAACAACTTTCTGTATCGCACACTTAAACGAAGAAAGGAATTATGTGGATATGTTTAAAATAGTCAGAGCATGCAGGCAGTTTTTTTCAAATTCAACATAGACGGGGCTTTCACTTGTTTGTAACAGTGAATGATTTTGCATTCGTTTAGAAGTTAGAAACAACTCTTTTTTAATCTACCGAGCAGTACATGAAAATATTTCAGATGTTTTAATTCACCTTGAAAATTCATTAGCAAAAGATAGCGTAATTATCTTCATCCATTTAGGGACGCCCCGTAATGAATTCAAACGTTTAGCTGTTGATAGTTAAAAATTTAATCAATTCAGAAATATTATAATTAGTTTAAAACAAGCAAATACTGATTTTAGTAACGCACCTAGCATCACTGGTGAGGCCGCCTGCAAATCAAAATTTGAGGTTATGGCTGAGGCCAATTTTTCGTCAATACTATCGTCCGTATATACCCTTATAAGGGTATATACGGGCGATAGTATTGGCAAAAAATTGGCCTCAGCCATAACCTCAAACTTTGATAAGCTGACGGCCTCACCAGTGATGCTAGGTGCGTTACTAAAATCAGTATTTGTTTGTTTTAAACTAATTATAATATTTCTGAATTGATTAAATTTTTTAACAATCAACAACTAAACGTTTGAATTCATTACGGTGAGTCTCTAAATAAATTAAGATAAGCAATCTTTCGCTAATGAATTTTCAAGGTGAATTTAAAACATCTGAAATATATTTTCATGTACTGCTCGGTAAATTAAAAAGAGTTGTTCTTCTAAACGAATGCAAAATATACAAAAAAAAGTAAATTAATGAATGCCACGTCTATGTTGACTATGAAAATGATAGCCTGCACGCTCTGATTATTTTAAATATATCCACATAATTCGCTACATCGTTTGAGTGTGCGATACAGGCGGTTGTTATTCATTTCAGATAAATGTTGCGTTTAATTTCACATTCTAATAGAAATCTACGGGAAAGTTGCAAATTCTCAGTACTCATGAAAACGTTTTTCAATAAAAATGCAATTTGAAAAAATATAATCATTTTCCAAATATCAATGCACTTGGCAGCCCTGAACACCCATAAAAATCAAAACACGAGCATCTGTGTGTCGCTTTTCCACATGGCGAGTTTGTCGATATTAGTACCGCTAAATCGCGTTTATCGTGCGCCCTTCTCAAAAATTGATTCTGTTCTCCCATGGTTTGAGGTTAGGGCTGAGGCCTCCTTCTAAGGTGGTGTTCGTGTAAAACTGTCAATATATCCTAATTGAAACAATCGAAAATTTTCCAATGCAAATCTATTCTACGAAAATAAAACTATCGCTTCAAGTCGATTTTATATCAAATGTGTACTTTTTAGGAAACAAAAACCCTTTTTGCATCAGGAGCACATGTATGCTCAGTTTGCTAACTGGCGTCGAATTTAATAATCTGACCGCCACCGGAAACGAAAAACCAAAAATTTTATTTCTGGCTAGCGTTAGCATAATTAAGTGATGTTTTTTTCAGTGGAATAGTCGAAAAATGATGCCAACTCAGAATAGAAGTCTTATTTTTGGGAAAAACATCCCTCTTTTTTCGAAATACACAAGGGTGATTTTGGGCGGTGTATGGTGACTGGGCGGTGAATGGCTACTTGATGGTATAAGTAATAAAATAATGGAAAAATATTACAAATCTAAGGATTTAATTCAAAATCTATCTATCTAACTTCCTGACTTTTTCCCTGGTCACTGTTTGTCTCAATAGTTTAACCCATGTGTAGGAAGAAAAAAGCGAATATAATCTCCCCCCTTAATATAGATTACTCGAACTAGCGAGCACGCGAAGCGTAGTAATCGCATTGAATAATAAATAGTTTAATTAAATTTCCCCATTCTGTCTATTTTTTGCCCCCGTTCAACTGATTGTGACGTTCTCGTTCAACCTCACCTGCGGCCGAATTTGGTTCGTGGCCCCACCACAATGGCATGAATGGGTTCAACGGGGGAACCAATGACGGCTAATTGCACTACACATCCGGCGATTGTGTAGTGACAGCAGGAGTGACAATAATGGTACCCCCGGAAGCGAGCGCAACAGCAATGGCGGTAATTCCCAGAACGGTGACAAGGACGACGACGACGACGGCGAAAACAACACGGAACAAGAACAGGACACGGAGAAAATGGAGAAAGACCCACCCTACGAAGAACCACCGACAGAGACGACGGATGCGGGCGACGAATCTCGTGCGGTCGAGGGCGGCGATGCTGGAGATCTTGATGACGATGACGATGATGTTGATGATGGCGATGGTCTCGGTGAGGACTTAATTAAAAATTATTCACCTTGGGGCTGCAATAATGAGCGGTTTGGGATTGTGTATACTTGAAGGAAGCTTGGGTACTATTTGTAAACCAGTTCTGCCTGCATTTTTGCTGAAGGGGTTGAAAAAAATATAATTATAATCCATTACTCGATGGTTATTTTTTATGGCCAAGGAAATTGCATGAGTGAACAATAACTATGCAATGTCTAATCAGCGTAATATTTTATTTTCACGAACCAAATCAAGTGAATTCGAGCGAAAGGTCACAAACACGATTTATATTCACCGGTTTACCGATTTCGTTTTTAATATTTTAATCTTATTATTCTTATGCTATAGATTTTCAAATTGAATGAAAACAAGTTACTTCTTTGATTATTCGTCTCGTAGTCTTGGCTAAGTCGGAAAAGTGTCGACATTTTCCAGCAAATTTTTTGTCAACTGAATGAATCATGTCTAGGAATAGAAAAACTTTTAATAGGGTAACGGACTTATTTTGGACCGGGTGCATATTTTGGACCACCTTGCAACTATTTTTCAATAATTTAATCAAAATTAATCATAGAAAATTCGAACAAATATAGTTAAGGCTCCTTCCTATCACTTTAATCATAGCTCACGTTCCATTTAAATTAGAAAATTTTAAATAAAATTTTGATTTCTCGCAGTTGGATCGAATCAAGCCCATTTCAGGATCACGTGCCATTATTGGAGTTAACTTTCAATAGGTTTTCTGCATATCTGTGATGATTATAACAACTACAAACATGTACACAGCTATGATAAAACAATTAAAAACTAGTTTGCAAGCCAAAAAAAAAATTTTTTTTTTTGAAAAATAAAATTTGAAATTTAGGTATTTTTGTATTCAATGAACCCCTTAACCAAGATTTCAATCCTTGTTGGCTCAACTTGCTATAGAAGCTAGCCGCCTCAAACTTGAAACACTGGAGAACACAATACACAGTCAGGGCATGTCCTGCTTTACTCTGGCATACGCGGAGAACATGCTACTCGGTAACGAGGAGTTGGTTTCCTGTTAAGCCTGCAGGCCTACGCGGCCCTCATTAGATGGGAACCGATAAACGAAAGAATAATCGTTGCCAGATTTAGAACACGGGTTAGAAACCTTACATTGGTCCAGTGTTATGCGCCAACTGACGTTGCCGATTTGCATGAGATAGAGCAGTTTTAAAATCAGCTGAACATCGTAGTAGAGAAAATTCCGAAGGGTGACACTCAAATCCATTTGGGCGACATCAACGCAAATATTGGCTCCGACAATCGGGACTTTGAGCGCATCATGGGGCGCCATGGCCTAGAACAGATGAGCGAAAACGGAGAGCTGTTTGTAGAGTTTTGTGGCAACAACATCATGGTGATCGGTGGATCGCTCTTCCCTCATCGACCAGCACATAAGGTCACTTGGGTATCCCGAGATGCCCGATCCGAAAATCAAATTGACCACATCTGCATCAGCCGAAAATGGAGAAGGAGCCTCCTTGATGTCTGCAACAAACGAAGCGCAGAAATTGCATCTGACCATCACCTCGTCCTTGATGAGATATGACTGAGAGTCGCGCGTGCCCAGCGGCGAGAGGAGAAAGTGGGATGTCGATACGACGTCCGCCAGTTGGATAATCCAGAGGTGAAAAGGGCATAAGTTGAAAAGCTTGAATCGCCGACAGACGGAACAGTCGAAGAACAGTGGTGTAGGATCTATAATGCCTTTATCACGACAAGCCATAGTACTCTCGGTAAAGTTGGTGGAAGAAAAAGTGAAAGGATGTCGGATGAATCTTGGAGGATGGTCGATGATCGGAGAAAGCTTGTAGACGAGACAAGAGAGCATGGACAAACTCCATAGCCGAAGAGGGAGAAAGAGCCGCCGCCAATGGATATATCCGATTACTTTATGACATTTCTCGCCGCCTCAGTGGGCAAGGACTAATGCAAGAATGCCGCTGAAAGACCGAGCAGGTCAGCTGCAGACAGATCGAACAGATCAGCTCAAACGATGGACTGAGCATTTCGAACAAATCTTCCGAGTAACGAATAGCGATGGCCAGCAGAACTCGCAACTCGAAGCGTCAACAGTAAGTCGCATTAATGGCGTTAACTCGGAAGCGCCCCCGCTGGCTGAAATAAAAACGGCAATCAAAGACATGAAATCTAACAAAGCACCTGGTAATACCAGGGGATGCAATCGATACCAGGCTGGTATCGATTGCATCCCTGCCGGAATGCTCAAAGTCGACCTTGCCTTGTCAGCACAAATGTTGCACCGTCTTTTCGCTGACATTTGGGATACTGCAACATTCACGGCCGACTGGATGCAGGGTATGCTCGTAAAGGTCCCGAAGAAATGAGACCTGACAGAGTGCAATAACTGGCCGGCATAACGTTGATCTGTACACCTCTCAAAGAACTCTGCAAAGTGATCCTGAGCAGGACCCAGGAGAAAATCGACGCTACACTTCGACGGCAACAAACTGGATTCCGATCCGGACGATCATGTGTGGACCACATCACAACGCTACGAATCATACTGGAACAAATCAACTAATTCCAGGACTCTCTTCTGGTGGTATTCGTTGATTTCGAAAAAGCATTTGACCGACTTAACCACAAAAATATCTGGGTGGCTCTATGGCGAAGAAGAGTCCCAGAGAAACTAGTCCATCTCATCGAGGCACAATACGAGGCATTTTCGTGCAAGGTCTTGCACGACAGAGTCTTGTCCGATCCAATCCCGGTAACTGCTCGAGTGAGGCATGTATCTTATCACCGCTACTTTTTCTAAGAGTGGTGGATGAGATTCTGACTGGATCGATCGACTGTGCACCGATCCGAGGATTTCCGTGGAATCCTTCAACAACGGAGCCACTGAACGACCTTGCCCTACCTGGAAGACGATATTGTTTTGCTTACAAAAAGAATGCAAGATATGCAGAGCAAGCTCGAAGACCTCATTGAAAACTCCAAGGCAGCAGGTCTCAAAGTCAATGTCGAGAAGACCAAGTCGATGGATATCAATTCAGGAAATCCCTCTAATTTCATAGTAGCTGGGTAACAGGTTGATTAAGTATAGTGCTTTCAAGATAGATTGGTAGCCAGATAACGCCTGATGGTGGTATCAAGAAAGACATCGAAACCCGGATTAGAAAAGCCCGATTTGCATTTGCGAGTCTCCAGAACATCTGGCGCTCACGTCAAATATCTCTATGAACGAAAATTCGAATCTTTAACTCAAACGTCAAATCCGTATTGCTGTACGGTTGCGAAACATGGTGCACGTAAGCGGTAACGACGCGAAATTTACAAGTATTTGTAAACCGCTGCCTGCGGAATATCATATCGCTTGGTGACCTGGCAACTGGATCTCAAATGATGAATTGCATCGCCGGTGTCATTAGAAATCGGTGTCCTAGAAATCGAGATTCCGGACGTCAGGGGAGTTGGTTTGGGAACACACTTAACACTTACACACTTAATCTTTTCTCCTGTGGTCGGAACAATATTGTCCTGTATTTTCAACAGCTGAGATTACAGGACAAATCTCGGGACAGAAAAAGTGCTCAGGAAACATCTTTCAAATTGGTCTGTAGCATCGAATTCGTGTTTTCCTGTGATTTGCAGGAATGTCAAGTGTCATTTTGAGCTCTTTTCCTGTGATTCAGTGGAACTTGATCCCGAGCGGAATAATTGCAATCTTAGTGTGAATCACATCTAGTTTCGGTGATAAGGCGTTTAAAAATTTAAAATAAATCAGTTTTGAGTGTAATAATCAATGATAACTGATGAACTCACTAACATACATGAAACACAACCCATTCAACAAAATTGAATTGCAAGCTTCATTATGGTTAAAAATTTCTTTGAAATAACGTAAAAATTACCTTTTTTCACCGAACGGTTTACAGTTTTCCCAAAAAGTAGGAGATATAAGGGCATTAACGAAAGCTCACATTCCAAAAAAAATAATAATGCAAAAAACTTATGTAGCTCATAGCGCATCTAAGTATCTCTAGACAAAAAAGTAATCTCCTCCAAAATATATAAAAATAACTAACTTTTTCCAAAGTGATGAAAATATTAATATTTTTTAGCACAAGAAATATATTCAAGTTTCAGGATAGATGTAATATGACGATCCTTATAAACACACTGAGCATGATTAACACATACTTCCTTAAGTTTTACTTTCTTGCAAGTTACAAGTTTTCCTTTAGTTAATGTCAAAATTCGTTTTTGCTTAAACTTGTGGAGTAGGGGCAAAAAGAGCACCATTGATTTTGGCAGATTGAGCACCCTCTGCCGTAGAATCCTACAGCTTAATAAATTCGACAGGCTGATAGTTTTGTTTGTTTATTTTATCAGTGATTATTTTTAGTGATGATGCATACAAACAAGAGTAATAACGAGTGATCATAAGCGACCTTGACCACAATACGGCGAATCGCATTACACTTTAATCAATGCAACACAAAAATAACGTTTAAAGCACAATGTGTTTATAAAATGTTTGTGATACATTCCACGCGCTTGTACCGCTCAACAGTGATTTTTATTCGTTCGCGTATCAAAAAATTTCAAACTTGTCTATAATTTTGATAATTCAAATCACACAAAACCAACGGGAAAAAGAGAAAAAAAAATGTTTAACATATTTTTTATAAATTTGAAAATCAATTTTATTGTTGAAATAAGTGGTGATTTTGACAACTTTTCTAAAATAATTTATTAAAATATATGGATAATTTTTTTAAAACGTTTCGAAGCCAAAAAACACTGCTTCATTTTGCAGAAAAAAGAATTTGTTTATATCCAATGTGGTTGTGTTGAAAAGCGAACAAAAACATTTGCAAATGAGTGAATTCACGTCACAGAAAAGGTACTTTTCAATTTTATGAGAAAACTTTGACATTTTCTGACATGAAAAACGAGATCTTCTTTGAAAATGATTGGACAGTTCTAAAACACTAAATTATATAAAAATTGGTTGCAATCTAGCTGAGCAACAACAGCGTGAATGAGTGAATTCACGTCACAAAATTTAATGTTTTGTAAAATTTCATTAGGGGAATATGCACTAAAAGCTGTTTTGACCCTACAGATGGTCGGAATTTTGCAAATCGAGCATAGTTTAGTTGATATTTTAAAAAATTCGTTATTTTCAAATAAAAATACAAAAAAATTGGAAAAAAATGTTT
Source organism: Uranotaenia lowii (assembly GCF_029784155.1). NCBI lineage: Eukaryota > Metazoa > Arthropoda > Insecta > Diptera > Culicidae > Uranotaenia > Uranotaenia lowii. The sequence goes on from NC_073693.1 coordinate 112,071,593, forward strand.
TTTTGGTAAATCTTAAAATGAAGACTGAAAGAAACAGTAGTAATTTTAACGTATGATCCCTCTATATGTTGTTATTCAAGTGCCATTCAAAATAAGAAAAAAAGTAGGTAAAAATACTGAAAATTTAGCATTTTAAAAGTCAGAACAACAAAATATCGTTTTTTAAAAAGCTCATATAATTTGAACGCTCTGAAGAATAACTTGATATTTCGTGACTTGAATTTGGTTAAATATCCTGTTCTGTATAAACCGAGTGAATTCACGTCACAACTTCAAATAAGCATAACTTCGTTCGTTGTTGTTCAATCGAAAAGTTGAGTGCATCAAATTGTGGGTTATTGTTTTTTCTACAACTTATTTGAAGACACCGATATTCTATTTCCACAGAGAGAACAGCAAATCAAAGTTGTATGTACTGAAGTCCAAAATGGTCAATTCTAGCGTGAATTCACGTCACAAAAGTAATCGATTATAACAAAAACCATTTAAATTTGGTAATGACCAAATTATATTCATTTTAAAGGAAATTCAATTTGCGACCGTTTGCTACATTTTTTTTCATTTTCAAATAAATTGGTTGACAGTTCAGCAAAGTCCGGAAAAGCGATTTCACGTCACGGTGGAATGTGTCTTGTGTGTGTGAATATATGCAAGGATAATATAATTTATGAATATAAGTATAGTTTAAGTGCCTTTAGACAAGCTGGTATTTAAATGAAGCGCCAGAGCTCATTCTGCCCAAGTGTGTTCTCAACATGCTCCTCATAGTGGCTGATTTTCATTTGTTTTCACACGTTTATAATACGCATATTTTTAGATTTCAAGCCAGACACGAAATGAACTTCTCTAGTGTCTGAAAACGATCTTGTGATGAAACTCACATATTAAAAGTGTTTGTATGGTTAAATAAGCACTTTCCTTAAGATGCCTATTATGCTCTTATCTCCCCTATATGCAGTACCGTTCATAATTGTATAGAAATTGGAAGCACGAACACTGTCACTTCGACTTTGAACTTCCATAACTTTTTACTCTGATGATATTTTTTGATCAAATTTTCTCTGTTAGATAGATCAATTATCATACTTTTTTATCACAAAATTTGAGCTATCTGGAGTTTGTGTGGCCTGAGATACAGTAGTTCTACGAAAATCGGACTTTTTGGACTTTTACCATTCAAACTGCAATATCTCAAAACCTGCGCTGTATTTTTTATTGAAATTTTGCAGAGTGGTTGTTGAAATATAAAGCTACCATGTCTGAAGTTTTTGAAAAGTTCTATCGATTGGATCAAAAGTTGCTTGAGTTACAACTTTTCAGGCATGAACCTAGAAATGCGATTTCTATAGAATTTTGGACGATTGTTTCCATAGGAAAATCCTATTTTATGTTTAACCACCAGTACATCTATTTAAACCAAAAAACCAAAACAGTATCACTTTTGCCAGACATTATGTGACTGATTTGTGGATGGAAAGGATATTGTTCTCAGGAATCGTCCAAAATTCTATAGAAATCGCATTTTTAGGTTCATGCCTGAAATATTGTACCTCGCGTAACTTTTGATCCCATCGATAGAACTTTCCTAAAACTTAAAACATGCTAGTTTTATATTCCAACAATCACTCTGAAAAATTTCAATAAAAAATGTAGCGTAGTTTCTGAGATATTGCAGTTTGAATGGTTAAAGTCTAAAAAGTCCAGAAAGCTCAAATTTTGTGATATAATAGTGTAAAAGTTGATCTCTCTAACGCAGAAAATTTGATCAAAAAATATCATCAAAGTAAAAAGTTATGGAAGTTCAAAGTCGAAGTGACAGTGTGCGTGCCTCCAATTTCTATACAATTATGAACGGTACTGTACGTTTTTAACGATTTTTTTAGTTTTTAATTTTCAATTTTTAATCTTTGTTTTGTATAAGTGTTTTTAAATTATGTTTTTTGTTTTTTCAATAACTTTAAATAACAGGTTTTATTTCCTATAGACGGAAGGAAATGTATGAAAAATAACTGGATGCAAATCAATTCCAAGTTAAGATCTTCAAACAAAAAGCTGACACCTGTTCTTCACAACCAAAATTAAATAAAACTATCTCTCATCGCTGACCTTCCATTTTTCCTTCCTTCCGATTATCAACTTTCAGATCTCGCCACTCTTTCCGACGAGGAGCAGCAGCAACCGGGGGAGGACGATACCCGGAAATCATCGTCAGCAGCGTTAGCCTCGAGCGCCAATAGTGGAAGTCCTGGGGGTGGAGGTGGTGGTCGAGAGTCCAGACGTCGGTCCCGGCACGAACAGTTTACCATGAAGCTGGCCTCGTCCGAGCTGAGCGTCATCGAGGAGCGGACTGATGAGGACAACAGCAGCACCACGCTGAAAAACATGGCCCAAGGAAATCCAAACGATAACAGTCGGCTTCTCGAGAAATTGGGAAGATCCACCGATGAAAGTGTGCTGAGCTTGGACGACGATGATGCTGCTGCTGTTGCTAAACGGAGTGAAAATTACGAACAGGCTGTTGATAGCCAGCATCAAGATTCAACGGGAAGTCAGAGGAACAGCAGCAGTTCTGGTAGGGTTGAAAGTGGAAAGGATAAGAAGTTACGAGTTGATAATGAAGTGAACAAGAGCCAACGGAGCCTGAAAGGATTCGAAGATTTGGAAAAGCTGCTGGAGAAGATACCTTCGGCCACAAAACTTAGTTCCTTGTCGAGATATCGGTCTTTCGAGTTTCCGAAAAATGATGAGGATGAAGACGAGGAAGAGGAGGACGACGAAGACAACATGGAGGAGTTCCGACGAATGGTGCGATCCGCTGGCAGGGGAATGACAGGTGACATGGATGATGACGAACTGGAACAGGACGAGGATGGAAGGGAAGGTGAAGGTGAAGTAAATCAGCCAGATGACGATGCCGATGCCGATAAAGACGAGGATGAGATCGATTTGGACCAAGCCATTGACAATGTACTGACTGAAGCTTTATCCCCCAAGAAATCTGTGAAGCCTGCAAAGGTAGACAATCAGGGGGAACAGCAACATTCCGGTAGTTTGAGCACCAGTGCACTTTTTGGGGTAATGAAAGCAAAGCTGAAAATGACCAGAAGGAGCAGGAGTAAATAATAGGCTTAATGTCTTTACAGGAATCGTATATGTAGGTAGATAGTCGTTGTTGTGTTTCAGAAATCGTTGGATATATGTTAGTGTGTATTTTAAGTCTAGTTAAAGGATGCAATCGTCGATATTTATTAAAGAACAATTTTCTCGTGCTTTTTGGAGTTTGAATTTCTTTGATGACAACCACGAAAGTTTCTGGATATATGTATGTACACAGAAAAAAATCTGAATCCTTAACAACACTGAAATTGAAAAGCCTTTAATATTACATGACATCGAACGCGATTTATTGATGTAAATTTATGGATTGAAAAAAGTTGAATCCATAATAGCACTGAATTCTAATGACATGAATATTACCTGACACGGAACGCGATTATTTTATGTAAATTTCCATCACATATGATGTAAATAAAAAGAAGCATCACATATGACGGAATTTTCAGTGCGAATTAAATATTACACGTCTTAAATATTTACATGTCTTTCGAATTTTACACGTCTGTTGAAATTCATAGACGTGTAATATTCAACTCGCTCTGAAAATTTCTTCATATGTGATGCTTTTTTTTCGTTACATCATATATGCTGTAATTTTTCAAATGGAGCCACGGAGTTTATTTAATATTACATTACACTGAACGCGATAATGTCATGTAAAAATAAAAACTGTCAAAAACAGGAACACAAATGTAAACAGAGTGTTTAGTCAAGTCTTGATCCTAAGTATTTTGTTAAAGCAGTTAGCTTCTCAGTCCATCGATATCGTTGGTTCCGTATATCTCCGAAAAGAAGCGGCAGCGGAAGTGGTTCTGGAAGCGGCCCAACACTACTCTGCATGCTTAGATCCGGTACTTCGAAAGAAATTGAAAGGTGGTGAAAGTGCCTTTTAAAATTAATGAATCATTAAAATTTGTTTGTAGAGTAATAAAGTAAATGAAATTTATTATTAAAAGATTGTTTCTTATAAAAAGATGAAAAAACTCCATTGAATTTGGTCAACAAAAAAGTAAACAAAACGAATTCCAATAGGATTTTTTCCTGAATTCAGTAGCTTTAAAATTTACATCACTTTCATATTACACGCTGCATAATATTACAGACGTGTAATATATAACTGGCACTGAAAGTTCCGTCATATATGATGCTTCTTTTTATTTACATCATATGTGATATAATTTTCCAGATTTTTTTGGTAGTGTGTAGAACTCTTTTTATTAATGCAAAATAACCCTTTTTTTAACGGTACCCCGGATTGGAACGAACTAGCAACCGGACCAATTACTGTCAAAATATTAGTTGTCAGTTTAAATCTGTCCGGTTATTTTGGCAGCTCAATCGCAAAAACTTAGCGTCGTCAGGAAAGTTGTGTCACCAGAGAACTGAATTCGTCCGAATTCGGTTGAATTTCTGGTCAGATTTCTCACCGATTCACGGGTTGAACGGACTGCAATCCAACCGATTTTGGTCTAATTTTCCGATCCCGGACACAGTGGGAAATACAAATTGAAAATTCAAAAGAAAAAAAATGGGAAACGGGAGAAACGCAAACTTTTAAACGTTTTGTACTACAAAAAGGTTTTAAGCTTTTAGAGCAAACGCATCCGCGGCCCATTTTACCAGTTTCAACTCAATTTGTTTAGAACCGCTTTAAGGATTGATCAAGAACTGATGAGATTTGAATCCAATTTGACGCAGTTCTAAACAGTTCGACCTTTAATGGAACACGAGAGGGGTTGTCAGTTTTTTTCGAGTCTGGATCATTCAGCCGAAATTCACGAGTAGGGTGGTCTAACCGGTTTTACAAAAATCGGTAAAACCGTCCATTTCTCAATACCGGAAATACCGGTATTTCCGGTAAATTTTACACCATTATTTGTCATTGTTATACAATTGACACAGGTTTTTTTTACCTAATATGTTTAAGTACAAATACTCAAATTTTGTTCAATCAGCTTCAAAATCTTACCTCAATAAATCTATAATAAACCTTACTGCTCGGTTCATGTGAGATTTGATAATTGCCTAAATTTTTGGATGTAAGTTTTTGAATTAAAATTATAGGGGCGTTCAAAAACAATTGACAAGGTGTCATCTCTCTCTCTTAGCTCATATTTTTTCATGGAATTTTCACACATTTCGGTTCAGCTATTCAACTAACGATCCAAAAAATTTAAACACTGTACGTACAAGTGTACAACGACTGAAAGAAAGAAAAAAAACTTCAAACTTCACGAAATTTAAGAATGTTTCATAAAAATCACTATATTTTTTTATTGGAAAAGCTGGAATACGGCCATATACGTAAAAATGTTTTATAAAAAAACAGGCCAAGATTTATTAAAATCGTTCACAAAGTGTTTCGAAAGAATTAGCATTTCAACACATGTTTGAATGTTTGTATGAATTTTTTCATCAATATCTTTTCGGAAATTGATGGAACTCTGTTGTTTTTGTTTTAAACGTTGTTGAAGCATTTTTTTTTCTAGACAAAGCAGTAACAAAGTTTTTATCAATTTTCTAAATTCTTATACCAACAACAGAACGTACGGATCAGATCCAAAGAACTATATTTATTTCGGAATTTTACCTGATTTTTTAATAGATTTTTGTTCCTATTTGTTCGTTCTAATATTTCAAAGGCAAACTGAATGCGATCATGACCGAGGTTGCGGGGAAAACATCCGTATTTGGACAGCAACAATCTGTAAATCTGTGAGTTAACCAAAAACTTTGTGACAGTGTTTTGTTCAATCAAATTGAGACTTTTTTTTTACTTTAAAATTTTCTGTTCATCTTATTTCAAATAATTTTTATGAAAGACTTGAAAAACTTCTACTAATTCTGTAAAATCTGTTTATAAATCTGAATACTGTGTTACAGAGCCAAAACAGGACCAAAACTAGCTTAAAATTATATGAAACTACTATGATTTCGGAAACCACAAAGTGAAGTTAAAATAATAAAATGATGATGATGAAAATAATGAAAATCGTGAAGATGATGATAGATTTATGACTAAAGGAAAATTTAAAGGCACATTAGAATTTTTTTCCAATTGAAAATGTTGCTAAATCTAATGCGTCATAAATTCTGATCATTTTTTGCCATTACTACTGCAATTAGACGAAACCTTTTCATCAATTCGATAAACTTTTGAAAAATACCGGTTTTACCGGATTTATCTGTTCTATGAATTTCATACAAATACTGAAATACCAGATTCGAAAAAAAACCGGTAAAACCGTCCACCCTAGTCATGAGGCCTGAAGCCCTTTGGCCCAAGATGATTCGGCTGATGCATGTTAGGCCGATTGGGTTATCAGGCCAAACACGAAGAAAAAAGACGACTGCTTATTATGAATTATTGCAGCTACATAGTTATAGGGGAAAGTCGGGTAAGACGGACACTTTCAATGTTTCGAAAATTACTATGTTTGGCACAAATCTAATGATGGGAATATGTTTGCCTTAGTGTATCAACACTTTCGATACTCATTTTTGATTTACAGCAAATAAGGTCTCGTACTAGTAAACAAAATAAACAAAAACTTTGTGGATGGACCATTTGATTTAATTTTCTCTACTAAGAAAATAGTCCATAACTCGCTACATTATCGGAAATTTCATCGGTTTTCAACGATGGAATGTTTATTAGGCTTCTCATTGACCACCTGGAGTAAATCCAGCGAATTTTGGTCAACGAGCTTGAGCAACAAACGTTTTGAAAAAAAAAATGTTGCTAGGTCGGGTAAGACGTACACTTCAAGGTCGGGTAAAACGGACACGTAATTTCTCCAGGTATTTCTTATTTTTCATCGGTCTGATCCTCCAAATGCCCTCCAAGGCCCTGGCAAGAGCAATTGTCGCCAAAAAAGCACTCTGCATCTCAAACAGGTCATTAAAACTGTTAAAAATAGATCCGGAAGCGCTTAAAAAATACGGAATTCCGAAAACAACCCAATTTCGCTACAGGATTTGGACCAGTTGGTTCCGTTTTGCTTTATAAACATTTTCAAATGTTCAATTCACAAAATTGTGTACTTCAACAGAAATTTTTCTGGAAATATCTACCTTTTCTAAGCAGTGTCCGTTTTGTCAGACCATTTTTTAAATGTGTAATTGGCAAGCATATTTTCAATTGCTTTAAAAACAGTATTGATGCAGGAAATTTGCTAATGCTTATGGTTTATGCGTTAGCAGACAACTTAAACAGCCCATCTGCACGAAAATTGCGATGAAAAAAGAATATCTGATTTTCTATTGCTATTCTACCTTAGGGTGTCTGTCTAACTCGACTATCCCCTACCAATCATCAAAGTTTAGTTGATTTTTTCACATTCAACTATAAATATAATAGATTCTCTTATAAACTGCTGTATGATCTCACGCAATCAACTATGAATATAATTGATTCAACTGTAAATATGATAGGTTCAACTACTGTTGTATGATTGCTTTTATACATTCAACTATAAATATAATAGATTCAACTACAATCTGCTGATTGACCTTACGCAATCAACTATGAATATGATTGATTCAACTGTAAATATGATAGATTCTACAATGGTATGTGCTCGGGCAAGGCCGATGGGGGGATTCGGATTTCGGGGAATTCCTTTCCGTCTCCAGTCGACGCACTTGGGGGTGTAGGTTGATGTGTTGAAAACGCTTCGCAATTCGATTGCGGTTCTACTACTTTTACTTGATTTCGGATGCACTTATTGATAGTCGCTTTATTGGACTAATTACTAATTTATTAGAGAAGTGAAAAATCCGTGTGTAGTATTCAACGTTACAATGTATTCTATCTAACTAAAATGGCTTACATACTATTGTGTGATACTCTCTCGGCGAAAGTTGTTATGTTGTGCGAGAGAGTTGACCTTATGCTAGGGTACGATCATGGTGTTTTCGAACAAATTGATAACAGTGTCAAATGAACATAATTGGGACACAAGTTACAAACAAATCAATTTGAAATTCCTGATCGGTGTAGTACCGATCATTCCGACCCCCTTGAAACTGTTGTTTCATTTATTCCCGATGGGTTGCTGCCTCCCTAAGTGGTTTGGACCAGAAGACATGGTTGACACGTCGCACATCGAAGAACTTCATCTCAACTTCGGAAATGGTGCAGAATCTGTGAACGACAAGAGATCCGGTAGAACGAACAATGGAGGATAAGTTATAGGAACGCTAATCACCTGTTATCGCCCCTTTAGCGCGTTGAGCAACGTTCGGTGTGCTCTACCGATCTTTGAACACTCTGCTGTTGATACCGCTGTTATAGGCCTTTCTCGATGGTGGACGATGCGAAGCTGCGACGATGTCCGATAGTTGACGAACTGGAATCGACAAAAGACCCGGTAGATGGAACGATAGGTTAAAAATGATAGGAACGCTAATCACCTATTAGCGCTCCGTTAGCGCGTTGAGCAACGTTCGGCGTGCTCTACCGGTCTTAGAAGATTCTGCTTCGGTTTGTGGCTTTGTGGCGATGGTGTTGAATACTCGGTGGTGGAATAGGTTGATGATGTAGCGTATTGAATAGTGTAGGATTTGATCTGCAATCGACAGAGAACCGGTAGATCGAACAAGAAAATGTGACAACTTGGAACGCTAATCACCTATTAGCGCTCGACATGCGCAGTGAGTCACATTCGGGGTGCTCTGCCGGTCTTTGTAGAAGGATCTCGAAGATGGTGAGGAATGTTAAGACGTCTATGGATCTGGAAGCAACAAAGACCAGGTAGATCGAACGATATGGATGAAATGATAGGAACGCTAATCACCTGTTAACGCTCCATTAGCGCGTTGAGCACGTTCGGCGTGCTCTACCGGTCTTTGTAACCTTTTCGGTGGTTTTGACAACCATCTAGCTGGGCTGTCTCTAGTCCTAAAACCGGAACGACTCCATCTCGACCTGGATTAAGCTGTTCAAGGCGATTATGTGGCCTCAAGGTGGCGGAACAGGGCCGGTATTTCAGCGTCGACGGATCGTAACACCATGCAGGTAAGTCGGACGGCTGTAGGTTACTGGAGAGTTCGCTGACTGCATTATGCACTCCCGGAATGAGTCTCCAACTGGGCCCGTCTGTACCAATCCGGATAGCAGTTGCACGTTTAGATTTGATGGGAGCTTGCTTCTTCGGGATTTGTCTGGCCTCCTTGGAAACGGTGAACAATGAGGAGCGATGCTGGAGATCGCTGTCCACGGATTTCAACATCCGGACTTGTTGGATTAGAAACTCGATGAGCTCGTCGTATTTCACCTCGTCCTTCTGTCGAGTGTCTTGCTCCCATGCACGAATCGTCGCCGAATCCAACTTGTTTGCTAGTATGAAGATGAGCGGTGTGTCCCAATGCTCGATCGGCTCACCCAGCTTTCCCAGTGCCTTAACGTGTCGCTGGAAATCATCAACCAGTGTGTTGAGGTCTTTTGCGGACTCGTGCTGTATCGGTGGAAGGTTGAATAGGCCACGGAAGAGCTCCTTTCTGAGGAACCGCTTGTTGTCATAACGATTCTTAAGCGCGTCCCACGTCGACGAATAATTATCGGCTTGGATATCCACCGACTCGAACGGTTTCTTGGTTTCTCCTCCAAGCGACTGTAACAGATACTGCAGCTTGTTGACGATCGGTATGTCCTCGTTGCAGTGAATCATTGAAATGAAATTGTCGAATGAATGATATCCATCGCGATTCATCCCCGCTAAACTTCGGTAGATCGATTTTCGGCAACCGATGATGGAAACTGGAAGACATGCTATGAGAAGTCGATGCGTGCATGACCGTCGAACTCAGAAGACGCTCCATGCTTTCCAGTTTAGTCAGCAAAAAACGAAATAGATCCTCGAAATCAGCCCGGAACTCTAGATGATCTTCAAACTTATCCTCGTGATCACCAAGCTCGATGTCGTTCTGCACGTTCAAGAACAACTCGTTGCATTCGTTGAGAGCCTCCAAACGAACCGGAACCTGGCAGCAATCCCGTTCATGGGTGTAGTCCGCGATTAATTTCTACACCACATCTCAGCACACGCTTTTCGTCTCGTCAGAAGGTCTGCTGCTAACTTTTTCTCCGCCTTGCTAGTCATCACTCAACACCACTCAAATCACACTTGTTGACACCAAAAACGATCGGAAACACCAACAACTATTGACTTTTCGGTTAAAAAGAATCTCTCGATTGCTTTGATTCCCTTATTTTTGCACTTAAACCCCTTTGCCACCAAATTAATTCTTTTACTTTTTTGTCACCAATAAATATTCACATTCAGGTAATTTGGTCTTGATGATGCGGTTAAGAGTTATAATATTTTAAGATTTATTTTGGTTAAAATCAAATAGTTTGATTACATATTTATTTGTTGTTGTTTTGATGGGAAATGTTCTCTCTTGACCGACTCAAGAGATTTCATGATTGAAGATCGACCTGGTCTTGTCAGCTTGAAGTCAATCTCTTCAAACAACGGATAACGAATAACTTATATGAGGTATTGTTCTGTCAAATTTCAATCATTGAATGCTTCGTGCGCATTTGCCTAATCAATTGATCATTAGAAATAAACTAACAGTCAGTAGAGTTGATTTTTAATAGTTAATTTTCGACTGTCGCTTCAATATAAACACAATCGTCTCGTACAAATTCATATTGTGTATTTTTCATTCGTGAAACACTCCATGTAACTAATAGTGTAGTGAGCAGAAATCAGGAATTTGTGATTCACTCATTGGAGGTTGTCATAAAAAAAAAACAAAATTTAATATGAAGAGATTAACCACCGTAATTTTTGTTTGTTACTTTGATTTATCGGCCTAGCGGTGAAAAGTGATGTCCTTTTTAGTAGGGACATCTAAAGATTATGAAATTTTTTATATAGATGGATAGAAGGTTAGAAGAAATGAAAGATGGTGAAAATGAGCGGGTAGAATTTGTCTAGAAGCATTACCATCACATACCAAATTTTTGTTCCTCACGAGCCTACTACTATGAAGTGGTAGATACAGATAGAGTTGCATCTACCACCACACATTAGTAGGCTTAGCGTGGTCCGCCCCACAAGCGAGAACTTGTAGTACGGACGAACAAAAAGATGGTATGTGATCGCTCAGATAAGCTCCCTTTAACTCAGAAACGCATCTATCGATGTTTAAGTCTTCTCAGTTTGTTATCTTCGCATTCGTTACATGCGGGGTTTGCATGCGAAACGGTACGGTCGATAGTCTGATAGTGACCAACCACCGATGCTATGATGTCGTGTTTTTATTTCTTTTTGGCCAAAGTTATTTAATTTTATGAAGAGATTAACCACCGTAATTTTTGTTTGTTACTTTGATTTATCGGCCTAGCGGTGAAAAGTGATGTCCTTTTTAGTAGGGACATCTAAAGATTATGAAATTTTTTATATAGATGGATAGAAGGTTAGAAGAAATGAAAGATGGTGAAAATGAGCGGGTAGAATTTGTCTAGAAGCATTACCATCACATACCAAATTTTTGTTCCTGCTTCTAGACAAATTCTACCCGCTCATTTTCACCATCTTTCATTTCTTCTAACCTTCTATCCATCTATATAAAAAATTTCATAATCTTTAGATGTCCCTACTAAAAAGGACATCACTTTTCACCGCTAGGCCGATAAATCAAAGTAACAAACAAAATTTAATAATATTTTGTTCACTAGAATTCTCACCTCATGAAATCAGATGTTGATGGTTGATTTTCAAACATCATTTTCTGTTCAAATAAAAATTTTAATCCCACTTTTTTTTTAATTTTGTGGTCCCGATGAAACAAAAAACTCTATTTTCCAGGAATCACATTTGAGTTGGTGGCAGAAAGGTATAAGTGCTGCACTTATACCCTTGCCTCCAAACCAAATGTGATTTTCAGTTAGTAGAGTTTTCCCAATGATATTAAAACATAATAAAATAATGTAAAAAAATTATGATTTAATTACCATACGATGTTGGAAGGTCAAGTAAGGTCATTCGTTCTAAATAAAGGTTGCCAGAATTTTTTCAGCACGTATCCAGACCGGACAATCCGGGCAATTTTCATATAAAAACCTGGCAAAATCCCGACATTCAATTTCCAATTGACGACCATAAATCCAGGCAATATCCGGGCAAATTTTCTCTGAACTCTGAAATTCCTCATCAAAAATCAAGAAAACAAAATTATCAAAAGTTATCGATAGATTTTGAACAGTGTCTTAGGCTTCCATTAAACATTTCATGATTATTTTTATAATTTTGTTCCAAAAATTTCGTATTGGAGGTGTTTTTTTTTGTTTAATTTGCCAAATAAAGTGAATAAATCCGGGCAAAATCCGGGCAAAATCCGGGCATTTTTCAATCAAATAAAGGCAACCGGACCGAGCCGGACTGTTTACAAATTTAGTATTAAATATCTGGGCAAACCCGGATAAAATCGGGCAATCTGGCAACCTTATTCTAAATGCTTATCACATTTTTTTTTTTAAATTTTGTCACTTGTACCCCTTTGGCTCCAAGGCCCTCATATGTACTAGAATCTGCCAAAGGACACAATTTTTTTTTATTCTGGGGTTTTCATTCTTTGGAATGACTCATCCCGATTTGAGGACACAATAAGAGCTTTGTCTCATTTATTTGTATTAAACTAAAACTTTTCGAAACGAAAAAGAGCCAAAAAGTTTGTGCTCACATTTGATTTTATTTTGAGGAAAAATAATCATTGGTGCATCACGATTGGAACAGTTTCTCGAATTTGCTCTCCTCGTACTGCACCTGTCTAATACGATCTTCCATACAAACCCAAACGGAGCCGGCAGTTCCTTCCAAGAGAGCGCGAACTACACATTTTCCGACAACAGTAGCTCTGCAAATAAAATAAAAATATAAAATAAATACATAAGTAGGTATGAATATGATAAGACTTCCTTATTGTGGTTAATTGAGGTTAGTAAACAATACTTCATCAACATGTTGTAAGACTCAAAATGGCACTTACTCTTGAAACTTAGCACACGCCACATATTTTTGTAGAGACGGTTGAAGCCAGGGAAATGTTGCGGTCATCTGCAACGGATCTTTCACCATGGAACTGAATGTTGCACCGGGACAAATCACCATTGCCCTGACACCGGTTTTATTGAACACTGAATCTTCCTACAAGGAAATTAGAAGGATTTTCATTTCGATTCCATGTAGTTTTTAAAGTATTTTGCAAAATCATACTCCCAAAGACCGCGTAAAGCCAACAACTCCGAATTTGGTAGCGCAATACACTGCTGCATGTGCGACAGGATCGAGGCCAGCCAAAGATGAAATGTTGACAATTGCTCTTCCTGGTCTGGTCTTGTCTTTGCTCATAAGATCGATTGCCGTTAATGTACAGTTGACTGTTCCTCCCTTGAATATTGAAACAATAATTATGATAAAATCTCAAAGATTAATCAGAAGAAATCCAACCAGGTTAACTGCAATTTCCATATCAGGATTGTCTTCCTTAAATATTCCAGCTGCATTCACGAGGATATCTATCGAGCCCAACTTTCGGATTGCTAGCTTCCTAAATGTTTGTTCTATGTCGCTTTTCTTCGAAACATCACACTTCGCATAGAATATTTCAGCATTTTTGTTGAACTGTTTCAAATAAGTCCTGAAAACCTTATCCAAACTGTCCTTCAGGTCAATAACTAAAATTTTCTAAAAATACATAATTTTCAGACATTTCTGTTGGCATTCGTACTGGAAAAATTTCACAAACCGAAATTCCATTTTTGAGCAGTTCTTCGACGGTGGCCAGACCAATTCCACTGGTGCCTCCAGTTACGATAGCGGTTTTATCTTTTAGAGACATTGTTAAATAGTTAGTTCATCCCAGCAGGAGATGATTAGTCGAAGACAGTAGCATAGTAACTGGCTGGGAAGCTCCCAAAGTGTAGCTAGCTCGGAGATTTAAGGCACATAAATTTGTTGACACGGTGTTGGAGAATGCTTAATGCCAAACGTTCTTGGCTTATCAGTGAGAAATTGTTTGGATACAAGCTATGATAAGGTGAAGATTTATTTGATTGGGGATTAAGAATAACGACTGAGATTCAAATACAAGATTCAGAACTCGGAAATGAAATTCGTACATTATTCCAGATCCAGTTTCTGGACACAGATTTAGAGACAGAGATTAGATTTTGTATGATTTTTTTTTGGAAAAGTTTGCAAATTTAATTCGTTTCTAAAATTGAGGTTTTTTCAAAGATTTTGAATTCGGAATTTTAATAGGCATAGAATTTTCAACTCAGATATGGGGATTTTTTTATTATCTGACAATTTGCGCCGGGGGTTTTCAGATTTTCCCCAAAATTGAAAATTTGGTTCATTTTTGCGACTTAAAAACACATGTATTTTTTCAGATTTCTTACATTTTTATTTTTTGAGTTAGCTTCGGTTAGATTTTTTTGTAAATAAAAAATAACAATTTTTCAAAGCTACATAACTCTGTTGTTTCTCAACGGAAATTATAAAATAGCACATCAAAATGCATTGAAATTTTATCAGCTTTCCAAATAGAATAGTTGAGAAAAATTAAATAATGACCTTCAACATGAAAAGTTGTAAATAAACTTTAAATGGCGTCTAAAAGTACCGTCTGCACCACCGAATATTTTGCAAAAAATACCATTGTATAGCTCGATTTATGATGCAACTTTCATCTGAAGACATCAAAGTGGGCCATTAACACCTTGAAGAGTTATGAAAGAAATAATGACAATAAATCTCTTTTTTTGCATCGAAAACAAACAATGGTCGAACAACTGCACTCACATATGGAGATAGCGCGCACTTCTAACAACAGGGAAACAAAAGAACTTATCGAAGCTGGTAAAAACACTACTTTTTCGTGCTTTGTAGAGTGTTTACAGCAAAACTGACTTTAAATTTTAACCAAAATTCTGAGTATCGTATTGTTTATGTGATATAACTAATAATGGGAATGTTGCTTTTACAACTTGGTCATATACTATATAGCTTATTAATTTTTCGATCAAAGATCATTGTGAAGCATAATCAATGCCAATCGTAGAAGGTTCAGTCCCTGTGTTTGGGATCACAAAAATGTGATTAAAAAAATGAAATATAGACGTGCTTTACATAGTTTTCATATCGAGAGCTAAGCACAGGACACCAAAATCCTTTCCCATTGATCAAAAAAGTATGAGAAAGTGGCACAAATGTTGTAGAAATAATCAAAGAGCTCAGTATGGCCAGCCTAGGCTGTAAAATGATGAAAATATGATACTTTTACCGTATTCGTTTTCTACATTCGCCCAGTTTTAAGGTTTATCATACTAGAACGAACATAATTCGTCGTCAGTGTTTTGCTACCTCGATCGCTCACACACGTATCTTCAGTGTTCCACCGTCCATTTTAAATCAAATCTGGGGAATTACGGATGCAAAACTTAGCGCATAATCTTCTAAAAATGACAGTAAAATGTGCATAACTTGTTGTGACCTGGTGCAAAACTGGGTATAAACGAATACGTTATTAGATTTTTGGATATAACAAGAAGTCAGTTGAGCTGCAACAATCTACCGCCCCTTCTTTCATAACAGTCCCATATACAAAAATAAGCAAGCGAGACAATCAGCTTTTTCTGTTTTGGAATATATATTTCTAAATTGTGACCACCACTGGTCCACCACCAGGTTGTCATAATAAATCGTTAGACCTGAAATTTTCGAAATTGGGTTATTGGTAAGGTCGAGAGCACCATTTTTATTCATTATGGGACTGTTAATCGACCATATTTGAAACCTTTTTCGAATCTACTAGCATAACAGTCCCATACAAAGTATATTTTTCTCACCAAGCTTCTTTCTAAGACTAAAATTTGATCATTTTTGAACTTCTAAATGCAATTGTCAGAAAAAGAAACATACTTTTGAAAAAAAATATCATGAATTCCACATTGTAAGTTGAATCTTTTTACGATTTTTGATTGCATCCGATAGTTTTTCGCTCAGGAAGTCATTCCTAAGAAAGTCAGACCTGCCTTCGAAAACTAATGTGCATCATTCGACATCAAGTGAGTTAAAAAAATGTTTAAATGATTCAAAGCAATAAACCAAAGACTATTTCGTCGAAAGAAACATTAAAAAGTTACCAAATCCGTGGTATTTCACATTTGGGACTGTTATTCAGGTATATTTCATATAGGACAGCCACGAATTGAAATTTTTTCTCGAAATTTCTAGAACAAAACCTCTTTTATTAGTCTTTTATGTTGAAGTCTTATGTTGACCTAAAATGACGAAAATTCATATGGGACTGTTATGCGAGTAGGGGCAGTCTGAAAAGGACGAAAAAGTAGTGTTTTTTACCAGCTTTGATAAGTTCTTTTGTTTCCATGTTGTTAGAACCTGATCAGGAGGGAAAAACTAAATTATATCAAAATGAGATATTTTGATACTTACTTTTTTCTATCTAAATGAGTTATAATTCAGTACTCGTAGGATGTTAAAATATCTCAAATTATATCAAAATATCTATTCGATCATAGCTAAATTATATCAGTTTTTGATATGCTCCTATCAAGATTATATCTCGTTCAGATAGCATAGTTTGATATTGGACAGAACAAATTATATCAAAATTATAACTTATAAAGATATGAGTGCTTCGAGAAAATTTTCTAGTGGAAGGTCAATAAACCACATTGTTTGATAAAACCATGCCCCATTTTTAGTTTCCCAAAAATTTGATTCAATTTTATGAATCTGTTGAGCGAAACTCGTTAATGTAAGGTTTGAGCCGTTGACTTCGATGTCCGTGTTTCAGAAAAAGTTGTACGTATATCAAAATAAGATATAATCATTTTATTTAAGGACAATCCGAAAAAAAATTTGATCATTGAATATGAGCTCAACCCCATTCAAGCTTGTCAATCAGAATAAGATATAATTCAGATTGGAGAAACTTAAAATTGAAAATTTGGAGTACTTAATTATAACTGAATCAGATGTAAATATCTTGGTGAGATACGTTTGAGTTATTATTTTGATATGCTCTCCTGATCGGGAAGTGCTTGCTATATCCATATGTGAGTGCAGTTGTTCGACCATTGTTTGTTTTCGATGCAAAAAAAGAGATTTATTGTCATTCTTTCTTTCATAACTCTTCAAGGTGTTAATAGCCCACTTTGGTGTCTTCAGATGAAAGTTGCATCATGAATCGAGCTATACAATGGTATTTTTTGCAAAATATTCGGTGGTGCAGACGGTACTTTTAGACGCCAATTAAAGTTTATTTACAACTTTTCATGTTGAAGGTCATTATTTAATTTTTCTCAACTATTCTATTTGGAAAGCTGATAAAATTTCAATGCATTTTGATGTGCTATTTTATAATTTCCGTTGAGAAACAACAGAGTTATGTAGCTTTGAAAAATTGTTATTTTTTATTTACAAAAAAATCTAACCGAAGCTAACTCAAAAAATAAAAATGTTAGAAATCTGAAAAAATACATGTGTTTTTAAGTCGCAAAAATGAACCAAATTTTCAATTTTGGGGAAAATCTGAAGACCCCCGGCGCAAACCCGTCAGATAATAAAAAAAAATCCCCATATCAGGTTCAGATATAACTAGAACAAGACAACATTTTTGATCACATGGATGCCAAAACGTGAAATCGCTGAGGTTTCCTGTTTCAAAACTCATCAACAACTCAGTTTCAGTAAAAGTTGTTTATTCATTTATTTATTCATCAACCGTAACGTAGACTAGTTTGAGGCATATGCATTTCCTTAAGAATAGGTTTAAGCAGTGTCTGCTTTACAATTTTTCTTAAGAGTTTAGATTAGTTCGATTAAAATATTGTTTGAGTTTTTGCCGATACATTGTAAAGTAAATGGTTTCGCAGTGTTGATTGTAAGAGGCCATCATGCGATTTATTGGCCCGTTTTTCGCGTAGTTTGTGCGATATTGATTAATGAAAAATAAATTTCTATTTCGGAGTTGCCAAGAAGGTGCATAAAAGATTAATTTTGATAGAAGTTCTTTTAAGTCTAAAGCATGGATCACGCGAAATCTGAACGCATTAAAAAGGATCTATCTCGGAGCTATGTGAACGAAATTAAAATGTTTTGTACTCAAAATGTAGGGTTTTTATTGCACTTTAAAGGAAAAATAATAAAAAAAATTATTCAGATGTTGTTTTGATGAAATTTTGAACTTTTCGTCGAGTACCATTCATCATAGTTTGGAAACCCTATTCGCTGATCTCAGACGCCATTTTGTTCCACAATCTATCTCTTCATCTCTGTTGGATCCCGAGTCGTCCTACCATTTTTCTTCATCTTCTTCTTGACAATTGCCCAACATTTTTCGATAGGGCGCAATTGGGGGCAGTTGGGATGGTTGATGTCCTTTTCGACAAAATCCACCCGTTGGCCCAATACCACTGTAGTATCTCCAGCAGCAGCATGCCAAATCTGGCGAAAACTTTACTGGTCCTTTGTGAGATCTAATGTACGAAAAAAAAAACGTTTTTAAGGCACTCCTCCTTGCACATTTGCACATCCTTGCAAAAATCGGGGTTTTTCGTCCGCAGCTGCAAATACCTTGCCAGATCAAACACTTTTCTGCAAACATATCGGCAAAAACGAATTTGAACTTCGTGGGGACATCACACCGACAAGTGGCTTTGTAAAAATTTTGGTCAGGAAGCCGCCCAAAATCAGATTTCACGATTTTTTAACCAGACCACGTCGGGTGTTGGTCGTGAGTGTTCAAAATTAATTTTCGTCTCGCGGCTTCTATTACGTGTAACTTTTTTGAAACAAAACGAATCGTAGTGAAATTTTCAGCACTGATAACGGAATTATTCCAAAACAAATTACTGTCAAAACATTTCAGATCCGACAACTAGGAGCGCTATGGTATAATGAACAGTGCGTCCAGATTTTGGATGATCCATGCTCTATACGCTGCGAAACGATATCGTTTACAAATAAAACCATTGTAAATTCGCGGCGTTCTCTTAGTGTTTGTATGTCAATGAGCATGCAGCACGCTTTATATGATGGAAATGATGCCCAACCTAATTTACGAAGGGCATATAGTAGAAATTGCTTTTGTACTGATTCTATTCTTCCTTCGTGTGAAATTGAATATTAGGACCAAACAACGCTGCAGCATTCCAGTAAAGACCTTACATAGGCAATATATAGAGTTTTTATTGTATATGGGTCTTGAAAATTAAACCAAAAGCGCTTAATAAAGCCCAGCATGTTATTTGCTCTATGGTTGATAGTATTATAATGGTCTGTGAAAGTAAGTTCCGAAATCCCGAGATAGTTCCGAAATCCCTGACTGGTTCACATTTTTCTACAATCTGATTTCCTAATGTAATTGTTATGTTTGGTGTTGTTCTTTTTCTGCTAAACTAGCTGACCCGGTAAACTTCGTTTTACCCGTTACTTAATAAATCGTTGAAAAACGTTTACAGTTCTTTAACTTCTTCGCCTCGTGCATCAGTTTTCATGAAAATCGTCTTCAAGTTGTTCGAGTTTTGTCCCGTTTTTAGTTGATTTTGTATAGGAGCCCTCCTTCCATAAAAAGTGAGATTCTTGAAACTATTATACAAACCATCTCAGACCCGAAAAACCTTCAGATACTAAATTTCACTTGATTCCGACCGACCATTCATACGTGATGGTGTTACAAAGAAAACGGCTCCATTTTTATATATAAGATGTGGAAAAGAGATAATTTTGTATGGGGACCCCTCTTCCATAAAAAGTAAGATTCTTGAAACTATTATACAAATCAACTCTGACCCGGAAAACCGTCGGATACCAAATTTCACTGAATTCCGACCGACCATTCATACGTGATGGTGTTACAAAGAAAACGGCTCCATTTTTATATATAAGATGATATTAAATTGCATTTTTTTACATTGAGCTTCAGAAGGCTTATTGCACCTCAGGTAGAAAATGTGAATTTCATTCTGGAATATGCTGATGTCTTCTTCATTTCTTATTTCCAAAAAGAGCTTCATGTCGTCGGCATAAATGAGCATTTTGAGATGTTTGAGAATAAAGGAAATGTCGTTTACATAAAGTATGAAAAGTAGGGGTCCGAAATAAGATCCTTGCGTAACTCCTGAAGTGACTTGAATAGGGAGTGATTTGTTTCCAATGAAATTTATTATTTGTTGACGATTCGTTCATTTCGTCATTTCAGGAGTTTAGATTTTATTCCAATTATTTGTAATTTGAAAAGAAGCATTGGTATGTCTATGCGATCAAATGCCTTACTAAAGTCTGTATAAAGAGCTACCACATGGTTGCCATTATCCATTGCATTCAATGAAAAGTCTATAAATTCAATTAAATTAGTTGAGGTTGAACGACCTTTGAAAAAGTCATGTTGCCTGTCAGTTATTCGGTTCCTAATTTGGGAAAATAATTTTTCGTTTATAATTGCTACAAAAAGTTTGGGAATGCAAGAGATAATGGCTATTCCGCGATAATTTCGAATGTCGACTTTCGACCAGATTTGAATATAGGCACTAAAAATGAGCTTTTCCAAATTTTAGGAAAATTTCCTGATTCCAATGACATATTGAAAAGCCAAAACAATGGAGCTGTCAGTTCCATTGACAAACTTTTCATGAATACAAGAGGAATTCCGTCTGGTCCTGGACCTTTCGAAGTGTCTAGATTTTTTAGTCCTTGCAGAATATCCTGCACATGAACTGGATTAATGATAATGTCTCTTGAGAATTCTGGGAAAATGAAAAATAATCGCGATCACGATCTTCTTCATTAAATGTCGTATAAATTTCTTGAAAGAAATTTGCAAAAATATTGCGAATTTGCTCCGAGTTATCACCGACGTGTTCGTCAAGGTGCATTTTTGACCGAAAATTCCCAGTTTACAACTTTGTTTTCACGTAGTTGAAAAAATTGTTTGGACAAGTCTTTATTTCAAGTTCAATTTTAGCACTGTATTCTTCAAGTGCATTGCCAATGACCAAGTTCAGTTGATCGCATAAGTTCAAATACGATGTTAAATTTTCATTAGTATTGTGCTTTTTGTAAAATTTATGTGCTTTTTGTTTCCAATTCTTTCATGATTTGTCTGATGAACCAGACCGGGTTCTTAGAGTTTCGGTGACGTCTTCTTTTCATCAATGGTGTTTAATAATTCCAAATAAAATTTTGTAAAAGACGTCAGCAGCAGTTTCGACATTTCCTTCATTCCTAAAAATTTCTTGCCAATTGACACTGTTTAATCTATTCTTAATTTTTTCATAATTTGCAGATTTGTATTCAAAGACTTCTTCATATTCACAGTCAGTCTTTGACAGTTGGGTCTTTGATGTTCATGTATAAATATGGAATATTCAATCGCCGTATGAAAAGCCTCGTTTTTCCATAAAGGGTTTGCGCTTCAATTACGCAAAAGTCTTCATAAATGTTTGTTAGTAAAAGGTCCAAATAGCAATTTTTCTGGTTTTTTATGTTATTAATTTGATTCAATCCCAAATTAGCAATTTTGTCAAAAACGAACTGCAAAGTTTCATTGTCCCCAACGACTGAGAGTAATATGCTTTCATTTTCAGAGTCCTCGATGAAGTCAGCGTGGCGTTGGTTTAAATCCCCATAGATATGAATTTTGACCTCAGCAGATAGATGGGATAATACCTTTTCTGCAGTGATGAGGAATTTTCCATAAGTGTTTTTATGAGCATGGTCTGGTGGAAAATACACTGAGGCAAACACGTGTGTTTCACCTGCTAAGTGTGCCTTCATCCAAACCTGCTCAAATTCATAAAAATTTTGGGTTGGTTTAAAAAATGTACATTAAGGTGGTAATGGATGATGGATGTATGCATGTGGAAAATTTCAGCTCAATTGGACTCGATTAATGCGCTCAAAGTTTCGGTTTGTTGACCCTCAAAAATCACCAAGGAAAAATAAATTTTTATTTTTTGCGCCAAATGACTTAAAAATGCATAAAATGTCGAAATCTGGTGAAATTTCGAAAAAGATTTTTTTTTTAAATCGACTAGAAAATTTTAAAAATCAAGGAAATTCAAAACTTTAATTTTGATACCAAATGACTAAGAAATGCATGAAACGTCGAGATCTGGTAATATCCTAGAATCATTTCCGACTTTTTAAGACTTAGTCAGTTTTCCGAAAAACGACCGGTTTTTAATAAAATCACAGACAGTCGGTTTTCGACCAAAAATTTGATTTGAGAAAACACCAGATCTATACTATAGATAATTTGTTTGAATTTAATATTTCATCTCATTGAAAATTGAGATTTTTCTATATTTTTTTGTAAAGAGCACCTTAGGTAACCATCATACTTCATGTTAAATCCACGAGGTACTGAATTTGAAGTATTTGTTTTTTAATAATAAAAAAAATGGTCATTATTCCTTTCCATTATTTAACCAACTACAAAGGAACTCAGTGGGACTCAATTTTCCTTTGAAAAGATAATTTTCCTTAACATTTCGCTAACATTTTTCGAGCTACTTTGGGACTTTTAAAAAGAATTCATGAAAGAAGAATGAGGATACTTGATCGCTGGGGATACTTGACTCCTTAGCTATATCTCGAAACTGTAATGTCTTACAAATGTCAAATGTTCTCGAAAAATGCTCCAAATGGAGCAAAAGAACTATGATATAAGCTTCAAAAAATGAACAGAAATGTTTTTTGAGTTATTGTAATTTGTATGAAAAATTTCATAAAATGCCATATTTTCAAAGCAATAGCAAATCCTCAACTTTTTTCCAGAAAAAGTTTTATAAAATGTGCATTATGGGTTGAATTGATCCCTAACTAGAGTCAATTTTTCTTTTGAATGCATCATGATTATTGCTTAGCGTGGAATTGATTTTTTTTTTAAACTTACCGATAATTGCAGGGTAAAAAGAACTTAAAAAAATAATTTTAGCTTAGCTTAGCTTAGCTTAGCTTAGCTTGATTGACTTCTCACATCCACCTTTAATCGTTGAACCTGAAATGCTTTATCAACTAAACCAAATTTATAATGAATGTATTTTTTTTTTTTTTGCATCTTTTCAAAACCTTGCTCGACTGAAAATAAATTTCTGTAGAGAATCATCGTTACAAGTTATGCATTTCAAGTCCCACGATCGCAGGCGTGGCTCAGTAGAACGAATTCCACATCGCCAATGGTTGCTACTCCGTGATTGACCGAGGCCATCAATTTTGTTCAGAGGTCAAATGAATGGTGTCTGGGATTGGCAACACATTCACAATGCCCAAAACTGATGCTCTCTCTTTCAACATCAATAACGGCGCCGGCCACGTCCTAGTAGTCAATAGATAGATGGAAAGAGAGAAAGGGATTGAAAGATTCATAATTCATGCATTAGGACCGAGGTCACCTCTGCATCCTAGCAAAACAATTTTTGTTGGGAGTGCGGGTTAAAGGATATGATCATGGAGACACTTTTGACTGTGTTGTGATCTTAAAAGTGAAATCTTCTTTTAAAATTGGAGTTTGAATTTAGTTTAAGACAACCCGAATTTATATTTGAGATTAAAAAGTAATAAAACTTTCTAAATTATTCCTGCATTCGTGTTTCCTAGTGAAAACATTATGTTGAAAAGGGAGCTGAAATTAATATCTGGCTTTTGTGTATTAAATTATTCCGTTTAACTATAATCGATTCCTTTCAGCTGACTATTTCTAATGTATTGAAATAAATATGAAAAAACGTGATGCCATATGCAAATTTGCTTTCTACATTCCTTTTGAAACGAAAATGCAGGTTTATTCCAATCTATTCATATGACACTTTTATTATTTGATTTACTAACCGGAAATGAATCTTTTGAGAAATGTTATTTTGAAAATTAAATATTGAAAAAAAAAATGCCTGAATAAGAAAAAAAAATATACGTCACGTACCTAAAACTACACGTATTTAAAAACATTATATATTACAGAAACGATTCACAAAAAAAATCTAAAAAGGTTCATAGTTGTTCAAATCATGCTTCGATACCAAACAAATTATTATTAAACAACTTAATACTTTCTAAATTTCGTACTTTGTAAACTTTTGAGAGGTTATCAAAAGAACTTAAAAAAATAATTTTGTCTAAGAATTAGAAAATAACGCCTTAAAGTATGCAATAACTATTGGGTTGAAGATGAAATTTGAGAACTATCTTTTTCTAACACTTGTTAGTTGTGATATGAAAACTTCTATGACCCAAAAAAATCTTTCGATTTTGTTTGATTTTTTTCAAGCTATTTTTTTAAAGATATGATGGAAACAGGGTTCCGAAAATCAATCAAAACAAACACTCAGGATGCGTTTCCTGTTGGAAACATTCTGATTGTATAATGGGATAGCGCCTCTCGCAACTGCTTCGCCTGGCTGGTATGCAATCTCGATCAGCGCTCCTATCAGCTATGCAAACCGAGTCGCATCATTCAGAATCATCGGTTTAGCAAACAACGCATATCGGAGATGAGGGAGATACAAACTGATCCATTCTGAATGTAGCTCGCTCAGCATCTGCCTGAATTATATGAAATTCAAAATTATTTTTTGCAGGACGAGAAAAATCAAACAGTTGTGCGGGACACCATAAATTCTCAGTAGTTTTAACGTGACGGACGACAGTTTAATAAGAGAACTTGTAAAAATTGAAAAACACGGCGAAAGTGAACATCTTTCCCTCACAAACACAACTACAATTTGATTTTGATCATACTGATGTTAAAAAACGTTATAACAACAAATAAATTTATTAATTTGCTATGTATCAAATCGAACAAAATACGCCAATGATCGGCTTCATGTATCACTCACTCACTGCCTGATCCATTCACTCCTGATCGAAGACCAACATGATTCGCCATATGCATTGCGCATTGATGAGATTCCAATTTGATGATGGTGCTGCACTGTTTTGACAGCAAGCATCGTGCGAGGTGGTCTGTATGTTAGCGATGAATTGAACGATCGATGATCGGGTAGGTCCAGTAGCAATCAATAACGAAACCCGACCGCTGTACGTTCAGATGCGAAGTGCAATCAGAAACATTCATTGAAAATGAGTGATATTCGGAACACTGGATGGAAACAAGAAAATGGGATCAAGTATCCCAATTTACACTTAATCTTGTCTCCTGTGCTCGGAATGATTTTGTTATGTATTTTCAACATCTAAAATTACAGGACGATCTCAAGACAGCTAAACTCTACAGGAAAACAACTGTCAAAATCATCTATAGATTTGAAACAATTTTCTTCTGTGGTGTGTAGGACCGTTTCGTAATTCTCCTGGAGGCTCAAGACTGTTTCCTTTGAATGTTTTTATTGGATTTTTTCATTCCAAGAAGCCTTTCTGAAAACTGGATATATTTAAGAAAATTGCTAGATTTCACTTCTAGAAAAGTTTTGCCAATCAAATGACACACTTTCATTCAACGTAAAACCTCTCAAATCAAGCTAAAATCAGCTTTCTTTCAGAATGTACCTATTGGAAAAAAAAACTTCAAGAATCAACAAAAAAAGAGTACATTTCGTAAAATTTCACAAAAAGAAGAGTACGCTAATTTCTTGATCGAAAATGGGTATATGTACTAAGTTTCTTTAATAAGTACGTATGGTATAACCTTAATTGAAGGTATTTGAAATATATTTGAAGTACCGTAAACTGGGGGAACATTGACCACTTTGACTTTTCTAATTAATCTTCGAATATTTTGGAAGGGGTTGCTTTTTTGAACCACTAAAAAGTTTTAAAATACTTACTGAGGTAAGGAGTATAAAACATGATTGTTGATAGCAGAATATTCAAACGACATTAGTGGCAATAACTCAATGTTTGTTACAAAACCAGATTCCATGATTCGGGGTAACTTCGATCACTATGGTTTTAACGTATCTCAAGATCTTCGAAATTATTGTTTTGATGCCATAGCAAAAACGGTTTAAAACTTCAATTACAGTAATTTTTTGTTTGGACTCAATTGAATTTTTCAACGTTTTCTTTCAAAAAACAAATATACTCAAAAGATGGACATTGTTTGCTGCATACATTTAGGGGCAAAAATAAGACAATTCTCAATATGTTTTGGTCTCAAAAACAAATGAAATTTTACCTTCATGCAATTCCCTGGGTCCTCCCACTGTTCCTATGTTCATTTTTTATTCAAATTTAGCCATTTGATAGGGTTTTTAGCCATTTGTTCTATACAGGCTTTCTCATAGAAAATGTCCGTTATTTTTTTTAATATCCAAAAATTATCATATAATGACCATAAAAATAACACTTTATCTATGCCTATACAAAGGAAAAAAAATAAACCTTCATATAAAACAATCTATTTGCTTCTTAATGCTATCATTTTATCAGTAGAGGTGTTTGTTTGTGAGTCTTCGAAAAATCAGATGTTTAAAGACTTTATAACATCATTTTAAGTTATATAAAAAAAAAGTCTCAAACTACACACCAAATTTTGTCCATTTGAAACTCAATTTATAGGCTTTCAAACGTAGGAAACAGTTTTGAGATATTTTAACTTCAGACTTAGTTAATGATGATTATCTGCAAAAAATGTCATGTTGATCAAAGTTACTCCGGTGATCAAAGTTCCCCCAGTTTACGGTAACTCCGATGTTCTATACTGAATATGCCTTCTAAATTCGAATTCAGGATACAGAAGTTTCTTCAAATTTCTAAATGTTACAGTTGAATTAATATGAGTATCGAATACGAAATTCGAGAAGCGAATATCTATTTTTAAAAGTTGAAAATATTTTTTTGGGTCCGTCTCTAAAAGTGAATATGTGGATTTTAATCAAAAAAGTTGATAATTTAATGTATATTTAATTAAGTTGTTGCGGAGTAAATAATACTGAACGATTAGCTAACACTTCAGGGAAAAAAATCTGTGGACGCTACTGATTTCAGTAGGGGAGAGTGAGGATACTTGATCCCCTTTTCTTATTTTCACCATATCTTTTTGGAAAAATTTAGCAACTCGCCGTCTTTGACATTTTCAGACAGCTTGTAACTTCAAGTTTCTATGCTCCAAAAATTAGAACGATACTTGAACCCGTTGATGAACTAGAAGCATTTTCGTGGGAGTAAAAAAATTGCGATTTTTCTGAAATTAGGGGAGACTTGATCCCCTATTGAAGGAGACTCGATCTTTTATTCAGGAAGCCCTAATCCTTGTATCAAAATCAAACAAAACCCCAAGATAGAATGTTAATTGACTATTTTGGTCATGTTTGTTCTCATTTCACAATCTATAGTAGACTTAAGAAGAAAATTCTATATCTTTGTCTCAACGCTAATAACATTGCATACTTAAAGGCGCTATTTTTTATAATTAAGAGAAAATTAATTATTTTTGCTCTTTTCTTCAGACAAATGGTTGATAAATATTAGTTTTTGGATAAATATTAGTAATT
Source organism: Uranotaenia lowii (assembly GCF_029784155.1). NCBI lineage: Eukaryota > Metazoa > Arthropoda > Insecta > Diptera > Culicidae > Uranotaenia > Uranotaenia lowii. The sequence continues at coordinate 112,099,203 of NC_073693.1, forward strand.
TCGTAATCAGCCATCATAACGATCAATTCAGAAGAAGAATATGCCGTTTGGAAGGGGGATCAATTGTACCCATAATCAACATTTTAGAAAACTTTTTTCTGAAAAAAGTTGAGAGTTTTCTATTGCTTTGAAAATATGGCACTATGAAGTTCATTTTACGCTCGAACGATTGATACATTGGTACAAATATTTTTTTCATAATTTTCCCATGTAAGGAACATTTTAAAGTGATGAAAAAAGATCTTCAAGTTACATTTTGTGAAATTTTTCAAACAAAGTTCAATTACTCAAACAATTATTTTGTTAAAATTTTTTAAAACACATGCATTGTTATTTTGTTCATTTTGGCATATTTTTCTAGAACATTTGATCTTTGTAAGACATTCTAGTTTCGAGATATAGCTAAGGAATCATGTATCCCCAGGGATCAAGTATCCTCATTCTCCCCTAATCATTCAACAAAGTTGCACTACGATGGTAGTGAATAATCATAAGTCCTCACAATCACGAGCTCTTGGTGATAACGATTTCATGTTCGTACATGCTCTTGCCAAGTTTGACAAAGCTTTTCTATGCTATCGGTAATGACTAATGACAACATATTTTAGTGATAAGTTTCAAACATCAACGTTCAACATACTTTCTTGATAAGCACCAAGAGTGTTCGCTAAACCGCTTGAGCATGTATGGAAACCCGAAATCTCCTTAAATTACCACCACGATCGTTTTGCGCTTTGATCAGAAACTCGAAGACAGTGTTCGTCCGGCAGAAGTGGTAACAAGTCCAATTCAACTTTTCGTTCCGTTTCTAATCTAATTGGCTCAGTAAACATGAATAAAGTTATCCGTAAAATCATATCCACTTCCAAGTGCCCTAAGCCTTTGGCTCCCTACAGGTATGAATTTCAACGATTAACTATTTGTTCGGCTTCATTCGAAAGAAGACAATGAAGTGCTAGTTTAACTTCGACAATCATGATAGGGCAAAATTCAATACCAGGTGGAAATGTTGACATTTTTTATTATCCACAGTCAAGCGATTGTACACGCTCGAAATTAATTAACCAGTTATCGTTAAAAAGTAACCATTTTCACACCTTTCCGCGTTAAGTGATTTTTTGGTTTCTTCCATAGAAGTCATTTTTTGACTTCTCTTGAGAAGTGGAAATATGGTTACTTTTTAACCGCAAGAAATTATTGCGGAGAAGCTGAAAAACGGTTAATTTTGAACCATATCATAAAATGGAAAGAAAGCGGGCGAATTTATTATTAAAAATGCTGGAATTAGAAAGTTTTACATAAATGAAAATACATTTCGGATTTTAAAGACGTTTTTATTTTATTTTTGTGTACTTTTTTTTAAAAGCTGCTTATTCATGCGAAAATACACTGGCCACAACGGACATTGCTGTTTTTTTCTGATGCGGTTATCGAACGCGCGTATTTATCTCGCACATCCAGAACTCGATACCGATCGGTGCCATCATCTTCAAAGGAACAAATTGAAGAGATGACTTATTGTGTGGGGCAACCACCGAAAATTTGTGAACCTCTTCGAAATTCATTTTCTTTAGATGTAGGATTCAATAACCATCGAAGCTGTTACCATTGATACCTCCACCCTCAATCACATCGTCAGTTCAGAAGAAAAACATTTCCGTGGATCAGAGTAGCTTCCGCCGCTTGCTGGCATTTGTACGGGATGCTGCACGAAAACTCTCGGGCCTTGGGAAGATCAAAGTGACCGAACTGGCAAATGTGTTGATTGGTCATCAGCTTGTTCGCAAGAAATACGCTTGCAACTGTAAACAAAGAATGGAAAATTTTAGTTTTTTATAAAAAATGATCAAAAAAGGTTTTGAAAAGCAAATATTTACCTGTCTGATGATTTTCGTTGCGGGGCACATCTAGCACCATCGAATCGTCGGCGGACATTTTAATTTTATTGCACATTTCGATGTTTTACAAACCCAACCAAACGTGACCAGGCCAAGATTGCAGGCAAACCCTGTGGGGGAGTTGGAATAAATAAATTGATCTCTTTATATGATCTTTTTATACTTATTGGATTTATTTCAACTTACCGAACCGCCGGGCGAACTCGGATCAAAACCCGAATTCGAATCCTCTTCGTTGCCAGCCACCTCCGGTTGCTTTCTGCATCTGACGATTTTTCCCGATCTCATTCTTACGGTCGCTCCAGGCCAACCCCAGGCTCCGTTATTAAAGCCTATACATAAAGGATTGAAAGTAGCAGTGAGACTTTTAAACTATTCAAATGAAAGTTTCCAATATATTTCTGCTAAACGTAAACAAAATTTTCAACACCAAAAAAAAGGAATTAAACAGCAATTTCTACTGAGTTCAGAGAAAAAAACACCTACCTTCAAAAAGAGTGCAAATTTCAGGATTAGGCCATCGTGTCTTAAAGGTTTTCAATGTGTGAAAATGCTTTAAATTTGATTTTTCGTTTACTGAAATAGGAAATCGCGACCGGTCAAACTTCCAAAATGGCGGTGTTCGTTTATTTTATGGATAAATTTTTAACCAAATTTGGTTGAATGCTGAAGAACTTCTACCATGGTTAAAATTTATGCGAAAAATATCGTTAAAAAGTAACCAAATTGATAGTTCTCCATCGAGAACCAAAAAATGGTTACATTTTAAACAAAAATGGTTAATTAAAATCGAGCGTGTAGCTGATCGAACCATTTACTGTTCCGGAGTTATCGGAATGGAGCTGGCGGAACCAAAACTGGTTGAAGGAGGAGCAGCAGCTCAAACGGCCAAGGCGTTGGAACATCTCAAAAATCTACTCCAGGAAGCCGGCTCCGGTATCGATAGGGTTGTCAAGACGACCGTTTTGCTAGCTGATATGAACGATTATGCTGTAGTGAATGAGGAGTACAAGAAAGGTAAAATAGATAAGGTGGAAGCTATATTGGGCTGCCTGGACAACAGCAAGAAGTGATAAGCGCGAAACTCAATAATGGTTGTTTTGTTTTTAGTTTTTAGCAACAACTTTCCGGCCCGGACTTGTTATGCCGTGACAAAATTGCCACTTGGAGCTGCTGTAGAAATTGAAGCCGTTGCCATCGTTGGAGAAGTTGAACATCAGCTAAGTTAATTTTGGAAATAAATAAATAAATTAACTTCAAACATAGGTATATTCGTTATTTTTTCTTTTTTTTTAAGTCTCAAACATGAGCTTCAAACAAAGTTTTATAATATCATCCTCTGAATTTATAATTGAAACTGGAAATGAATATAACTAATCCTTAAATTCACTTAAAGTGATGTGTTAGTTAATGAGAATTTCTAATAAAACATCCAGATTTTCGTAGCTTAATGCTGATTCCTGATACATATTTTGGTTTTTCTTTCAACGGATATATCTGCTAAATTTTCTGAAACCAAATTTCGTGTTATTATTCTGTGGTTTGAAGCATATTTTGCAGAATTTTTTTTGTTAACATTTTAGTTATCTTTTTCAAAGCCTAAAATTGAAGTTTTGAATAGTACCATAAACTGTGGCATAATATAGCACTTTTCAACGTCAATGGCTTCTAAAAACTTAATGCCCACAGATAATCATCGCGCTTGTACATCCAAAGTTTAAAGGTTGATGCAACATCAAATTAATGTATTCTGACAATTGTTGGTCTCACCATTTATTTTTCAATTTACAAAAACATGCGATTTTCACTCTACTAAGGAAAAAGGGTAAGTTGCAACAAACTTTGTTATTTTTGATGTCATAAAGTCGCATAAAGCATTAATCGCAGCGATTTTTGGTTTTGTTCGAATTAAATTTTACATTCTTTCTTTCAAAAAATTTTGAAGAAAAAGAATGAGGGTGCTGCATACATTTAGGAGTAAAAATACTTCAAAAAATTCTGCTAGTTGAAATCATGAAAATTTATGTTTAGATGGATGAAATTTTGAAATTCACAAACGTGATGAAAACAATTATCTCGTTATTTGAACGAGACGAGATTTAAAAGGTGAATCTTTGATTTGCATTTTTATGCACTTTAGCCTAGGGTTACCATATCCCACAACACCAAAAAGACTACATTGAGATCTTTTACCCAAAAAGTCAGGAGAAACGATATACAGTAGAACCCCGCTTATCCAAATTCCGGTTTCTGAGCTCCCGTGTTATCCCAGCCATCAGGTTGATACAAAGTCCATATAAATATCGAGCTCTGCGCCCGGATGCACAGTGGTTTAAAACGCGAAAAACGTGATCATGGGCTTTTTGATGCCTTAGATGTCAAAATAGCTTAATGACATGTTCTACAATGTTTCATTATTTTTAATTGCGTATATTTTGCCATTATTATTTTTATGATCGATCCACCTAGAAGTGAGATATTTTTTTTATTTTTTGAATTTGTCATCCAATCAAAATGATGTGTTCAGTAAACTTGTAGACAATACAATTTTAAAAAACTTTGTAAAACACTTTGAAGCTCTATCTCTCAAAACAACAGATTTATAGACATTTTTCTAAAAACTAACCTCAAAAAACGAAATTTTCATTTAACTTCTTTCTAAGCGACTTTCGAGTCTTACTTTATATGAGAGAGTTGTAACAATTGTAAAAGTGTACAACTTCATTGAAGGTGTCAAGTTTCTATCTTGACGTTAAATGGTACTTTTTGTGTAATTACGTTTTAAAATTGCATATTTTCATTGATCCATATCTCGAAAAGTTGCAAACTTATGAAAACAAAATTATATGCATTTGAAAGGCACATTCTTAAGCTTTAATGAACATATAATTTCATTTGTATGTATAAGGTTTTACTACTAAAATCATTTGTCTGAAAGATGGTAGTTTTGAAGTTTTTGTTAAGCCAGCCTGGCAATCTCTGGCTTTTTAGCAAAAGGAAGGATGAAATCTTTTTTTTTGCTCTCTTCCTACCGTTGACAAGTGAAGACGATAGTCCTTAATTTGATAAGATTGAAGAGTTGGCCCTGTATAGAAGCGTTAGTTCCATTATAGTTAGTATATCATTTATCTGAAAGACTTGATGGCAATACAGCAAGGCGTTTTTTTCAAGAATCTGAAAAATCTGCAGAAATCACTGGTAATTATAGAGTACGATTTTGTTTTTCTGTACTAACTTTTAATATTTAAGGTATAGATTTGGAAGTTATCCAACGATGCGGTGCTTTTCTGCAAGTTTTGGCTTCTGGCCAGAAAATAAATGTTTTTAAGGAAACGGCCATGAAACTAGTCAATTTGTATCCGTGGTATTATATACCCGCAGCAGTTCACAAAATTTTATTTCATGGGGCTCAAATCGTGAAACACCTTTTAATACCCATTGGGCAATTATCCGAAGACGCTCAAGAGTTTAGGACTAAGGATATTCGAAATTTTAGAGAACATCACACTCGAAAATTTTCAAGGCAAGCAACAAACATCGACCTTATGCATCGGATGCTCGAATCTTCGGACCCTCTTATAACAAACCTAAGAAAATCTAAACCAAGACCACATTTTTCCTTTGTTGCCGATGCAAACTACATGCTTGATTTAGAACAATCAGAAGAAGAAGATCATGAATATTAATTTTAATATTTCATTCTAATTTACTCTCTTACAAAACTATTTAACCAAAAATAAAACTTTATAAATAAAGATCAAACTTTAAAGAAAGTCATGAAAATTAAAGGTTACAAAATCATGCATCTATGCCACTTTTGTGTTAAAAAGGCAACATTTTTAAAGATGTGTGTTGATAAAATACGCAAAATGCCCATTATTTCAAAACTACCTTCTTTCAGATAAATGATTTACTAACTATAATGGAACTAACGCTTCTAAACAGGGTCAACTCTTCAATCTTAACAAATTAAGAACTATCGTCTTCACTTGTCAACGGTGGGAAGAGAAAAAAAAAGATTTCATCCTTCCTTTTGCTAAAAAGCAAGAGATTGCCAGGCTGGCTTAACAAAAACTTCAAAACTACCATCTTTCAGACAAATGATTTTAGTAGTAGAACCTTATACATACAAATGAAATTATATGTTCATTAAAGCTTAAGAATGTGCCTTTCAAATGCATATAATTTTGTTTTCATAAATTTGCAACTTTTCGAGATATGGATCAATGAAAATATGCAATTTTAAAACGTAATTACACAAAAAGTACCATTTAACGTCAAGATAGAAACTTGACACCTTCAATGAAGTTGTACACTTTTACAATTGTTACAACTCTCTCATATAAAATAAGACTCGAAAGTCGCTTAGAAAGAAGTTAAACGAAAATTTCGTTTTTTGAGGTTAGTTTTTAGAAAAATGTCTATAAATCTGTTGTTTGGAGAGATAGAGCTTCAAAGTGTTTTACAAAGTTTTTTAAAATTGTATTGTCTACAAGTTTACTGAACACATCATTTTGATTGGATGACAAATTCAAAAAATAAAAAAAATATCTCACTTCTAGGTGGATCGATCATAAAAATAATAATGGCAATATATGCGCAATTAAAAATAATGAAACATTGTAGAACATGTCATTAAGCTATTTTGACATCTAAGGCATCAAAAATCCCATGATCACGTTTTTCGCGTTTTAAACCACTGTGGGATGGTAGGCAAAACAGAAGGAAAAGTATGTGCATATTTCGGAATATTTGAGGAAGCCCCTACTTTCTCAGATGAGCGGGGTTCTACTGAAATTGGAACTGAGATATTTCAATTCAATGAAATATTGCCAATTTGTTGTGGTTCTTAAAAAGTTGTATTATTCAAAGAGATAGCCGTATTTAGATGTTATGCTGACAAACTACAAAAAAAAGTATGAATCAATCCGTTCAAAAAAGAGTTTTTTCACGTTTAAATTTCGTTTACAATCATTTTCTAAGATTTGTCCGCGTTTAAGCGTATAACCTGAATTTTATACAAAATGAATACTGTTTACATACTCAAAGGCGCTTATCGTGCTCACTTTATTACGATTAAAAAACCAGGTTAATGAAAACAAAATGTTAAAGTTATTCCTTTCGTAGATTTTGCATAAGATGTGCAACAATTTCATCAAATGGAAGAAATACGATGTTTTTTCTTATCCAATTTATTTAAAAAAAAAAAGAACATTTGGTAAAATTTCACAAAAAGAAGGGTACACCCATTTCTCGTTCGAAAAAGAGTACTTGTACTCTTAAAAGAGAACATAGTACATATAAAGATTTTTGTTTAAAAAAAGGTGGTGATTGTCGGAAAAATATTTTTAGACCAACAGTGTGTTGGTGAAGGATAATAGAAGCAATAAAGCGACAAAGCATAAAGTTTGTAGGTGAGGCGGCATCCATAAATTACGTAACGCAAAATTGCACTTTTTAACCCCCTCGCCCCCTTATGTCACAAATCGTAATACGTAGGGGAGAGTGAGGATACTTGATCCCTGGGGATACTTGATTCATTAGCTATATCTCGAAACTGGAATGTCCTACAAAAATAAAATGTTCTAGAAAAATGTGCCAAATGGAGCAAAACAACAATGCTTGAAGCTCAAAAATTTTTAACAAAATAATTGTTTGAGTAATTGAAATTTAATTGAAAAATTTCACAAAATGTGACTTCAAGATCTTATTTCATCACTTTGAAATGTTCCTTACATGGAAAAATTATAACCAAAATATTTGTTCCAATATATCAATCGTTCGAGCGTAATATGAACTTCATAATATCATATCATAAAGCAATTGAAAACTCTCAACTTTTTTCAGAAAAAGTTTTCTAAAATGTTGATTATGGGTTCAATTGATCCCTAGAGTTAAAATCCATATATTCTTCTTCTAAATTTGTCGTGATCATTGCTGATTACAAGATTACTAATATTTACCCAATAACTAATATTTATCCAACAATTTTCTGAAGAAAAGGGCTTATATAATTAATTTTCTCTTAATTATTGAAAATTGCGCCTTTAAATATGCAACATCATTAGCGTTGAGACTAAGTTATAGCATTTTCTTATTCTCTCATAGTTGTTGAATGAGAACAAACCTGACCAAAATAGTCAATTGTGATTTTATCTTTGGGTTTTGTTTGACTTTTTCCAAGGATGAAAATTACGTAACGCTGATAATTACCCTCCTCTCATATTCTCATGTTTTTATATACAGACTCCGTTCGTTTTTGGCAACACTTACAAATTACTTACAAGTTTTTGGCTTTCAAATTTTAAACTGAATTTGGTTCGCTTATTTTTTTGCAAACATTACATGACATCACAATAGCTGCGCTGATTAGGCTGAAATTTTTAAGGAAAAAATCGTTACGTGACGATGAGCATAACTTCCCTCCCTCCCCGATGTCACAATTCGTAACGTTCGAGCTTACTTCCTCCTCCCCTAGGAGGGTTACGTTATTAATGGATGCCTCCTGATATCATTTAGCCAATCCGTCTTATAGGGTAAAGTTTTTTACGGCATCGAAATATGTAAAAATTTATACATGTTCGATTTTTTAAATTTTCTATGACAATCAAAATAAAAAAAAAAAACTTTCTTACGATGTTAGAACCTATATCATCATCAATTTGTGATCATTAACTGATAACTTTATTACATTATATTACATTATATTAATGTAATAAATTGAATAAGTGTTGTAGTACACAAATATTGCCTCTAACCCTGCTTTTGCATGATGCCTTGTGTTTGATAGGAAAATTGAATAGAAGAATTTTAATTTAGGCGCTTGGGATCAGAAGGGTGCAAGTGCCTAAATGATATATTAAATATATAGTTTCGAGAAAATGCGCTTCAAAGTTGTGAAGATGCTCGATTTTTCATATATTTTTTTAATTCGAGCAGTATTAATTCAAACAAAAAAGTGTTCAAAAAAATTATAAAAAATCTGAGTTTTGCACCAGATTACATTGAAACATGAAGAATCGTTAGCTATACTTAACTCAGAATTGATTATTTTGGCACTTGCACCCCCCTGATCTTGTGGGCCTCAAGTGTCTTTTATTTAAAATGGCTTAATGGAATCGCATTTCGGATTTTTTTCAAATTAAACGGTGAAATAGAATAAAATATTCCTCTCGGTTGATTCCAGGTATCTCCCAGTTTATTTTTCCTTTCTAAAAATCCCGTGTAAATAATCTCAATTTTCACTAATGGGTTGAATTGCTATGTATAAGGAAGAAATCATCTTTTGAAACCCCTGAAGTTATGCACCAGAGTAGTCCTGGTCTGGGTCGAGGACCAATATTTCGGTTTCCGATTTTTTTTTATTTTCGATTCCACCTTCCAGATTGGCCCATTGAAACAAGAATCGCTGCAGCATATTGTTCAAGAGGAAATATCTGCAACTTATAAGGACTGTATTAGAAAATAAAAAGGAACTCAATAAAAAAAAATGATCATTTGCCTTTCCGCTTTCTGCAGACATTCGACTTCTTCCGAAAAAAAAATCAGAAACCTCCTTCTGCTTCTTTCGTTCTTCTATTTTCTAATTTTAATCTCTTGCTAATATTCAGAAAGAAAAATCTTTACATCGCTGTGTATTTTTACACAACAATAAATAGGTTGTTCTCTTTTCGTGCATCGTTTTTGTTCTAAATTTACACGCCTCGATGAAAAGATGATGTAATGTTAGATCATAAACGATGTTTCGTTTTCGTACATCGTTTTCAATCTGAAATTACACAAATTTTTCTTGCTGTGTGATTTTAAATTCTGTAAATATCTTTATTTTGAACCTGAATCTGAATTCTGATTCTGAATACTGAATCTGATTTATGAATCTGGATTCTTATTCTGATTTACTTTTTTTTTTTGTTATTTTGATTTCGGCAATGGATTTGTGGTTTTTTACTCAAGTTGAATTATTAATATTAAATTTTATTATGAACTCTGAATTGTGACTTGTGGAGTACACAAGTCTCATTATCCCTGCAGCTTGATTTGTTCTATATTTCAAACTATGAACACATGCTATGAATATGAATGTAAATAAATAGAAAAAAAAATTACGTCGCTGCATGCAATCTAACGACCAAACCAAATTTTCAGATACCGAATTCGAGCAGCTCACAGCTTGAATTCCAATTTTCAACATTTTTCCGGAACTACCCTGTCAGTGGCATTTAAATTTGACAGCACGCACTGACAGTTTGCCAGCTGACCGGTTTCGTTATTTTTGTTTACATTTGCTCATCGATGAGCGTCGCGGATTGCGTTGCGGATTATTTTTTTTATTTGCCAAAGGACGGTCAGTTCAAGTTCAAGAGCGGCAACTTTTTGTTGCTTGCCAATTCTCAAACGGGTCTGTGTTTTTTGTCTGCGCTACCAGATATCTAATCACCATCATCAGTTCGTTGAACACCATTCGCTTCTTCTGAAAGAACACAGCTCTGTGGCGGAGTCAGTGAGAAGGAACTGGTGTTGGTTTACTTCTCGGTTCGAAAGTTTTATCCCGATAGGAAGAGCTCCATTTTGAGGCACTCGTTGATGCGCGTTTAATGGCCTCGAATGCGCTTCTGGGTAAGTCGATTTTGGCGCTCACATTGGCCGGATTTGGCTACTATCTGTTCTGGGTTGGAGTGTTGCCGTTCATAGTGATCGACGACTCGAATGAAGGTAATTGTTATTTGCTTGCCCTTTTTCCCCATTTCATTCAACTATCGCAATGACACCGCCACGCTCAATTGGCTAATCTCGGCAGAATAATCGCCCCAAATTGGTTGCGCTCTTTAGCAGGGCTTCTTTCTACGCGTCAGAGCTCGGTCAGCGGCTACAAAACAGTTTGCTACAGCTGCATCTGCCTTTGCGTGCTAGAGGTTACACAATGAGATGTGAGACTTCCTTCTGGTGTTATTGATGTTTTGAGTCCAGATAGCACAGCAAACAGTATGTTTGTCGAGCTTGTACAGCTTCAGTAATTTTTGTTTATTACCGCCTCAGACAATTGGATCTACTCGCTGTTCCCGGATCTTCAGCTAGCCTTCCTGATTCCAGCTGTTTTCGGTGTCCTGTTCCTAGGAGGACTGTCCTGCTTCACCCTTTACCATCTGCGGTGTCATCTGAAGGAAACCCCAGGCGGCCACAACATCGACTAATATTTTGGTAAGTTCAGTTTTTGCATTTTATTTCGACAGTTTTATGATTTGATAATTTCATAGCTTCAAGGTTGGTCTAGCTAGAAGATAAGAAGATTTTCTCCCGAATGCTTTCAAAACTTCTTCAGCTGCCGTCGGTTAACTTTCGATGAAGAGAAAAATTGTTCGGCATCTCATGAAAATTGGCCACAATGTAGGTACCGTAGCTTTTTAAGAGCTTAAATTGTTTGAGTGAATTTTAAGCAGTTTGATAATAACACAACTAATAGCGTTTGGTCTCAAATGCGTGGAACCCTTAATTTTTTTTTTATAAACAACTACCGTGAACGACCCTAATTCTGCGCAGTTAAGGATTTTTCAAAAGTTTTAAGTTATAAAAAAATTACCTTTCAATGAATTTCCTCAAAAATTCGTGTACAGTTGGGCTAACTAACAGACTTAACGGCAAAAATAATGAGAGCTCGATTTTGGAGCAAAAATGTGGATTATTTACAACATTTGGAAAAAATGCAAGTGGTCCTTATTCTGCGCACTATTTTCTATTTGTTCCTAATTCTGCGCATATGTCCCATATTCTGCGCACCCAAATAAAACCAATAAACCACTCCGTACTGGTAAGACCAACATTTAATTTAATTGAAATTAATTAAAAAATAATGTTTTACGCTTAGTAAAGTATCGCGAATTATGAAAAAGGGCCAATTCAAGCCTTGGATCTTTGATGCTTATGAGACACTTTTTTCACTATTTCTTACACTTGCTATATGTACTTGCAGATGCTTTTTTTCCTGCAGCTCGCTTACCAAATATTTGTTGGCCGATCATGTTCTTCGCCGGATCTGGACAAATTAACTTGTTTCGTTGGTGTTGCAGTGCAGACTATTCCGACATACAGAAGCAGTTCCGGCGGGCCACGAAACCGCCTGAGCTGGAAGAACTACGCGCTGCTTCATTTGGCTTACTATCAGTCAGTATCAGTTAGTCAACGAGTGCGAGTGAGCGGGTGAACCGAGAGAAGCTTCGCGTAGTTCCCCCAGCTGGGGCGATTTTGTGGTCCGCCGGAACTGCTTCTGTATGTCGGAACAGTATGTACAGTTGGAACTGAACGATTAACACGCGAATACGATAGACAACGCAAATCAAGATTTTCTTCTTTTTTTTTGTCGACAAAACATGTAGCTTCGAAGGGATTCTTAAGAAACTCCCAACAACTTTACCCTATCTTCATAAAACATATTAGAAAACTGTAATTAAAAGTCTCCTAACTCCTTGCATTCAATTCCTTGCAGCTTTAACATCAGTTCTCTCCGGTGTTTTTCATTCTGCGCATTAGGAACATAAGTAAACAGTTGGTGTCAAATTCTGCGCATTGCTTAAATCATTGTTTTGAATTGAAGAAACATTTTTTTCTCAATTTTTTTTGGATGTCATGTTCAGAATGATTTTATCTTACACGTAAAGGCATTTCCGATGAGAAAATTGTGTTTAACACTGTTTCATTTGATCTTTTTGGTTTCCTAACACTTAAGCTGTACTGCTAACGGCGGCCATTTTTCAACGTTTGCTTCCTACATTTATTTTGATTTATTCCATTTCTCGCGAACAATTCATCAGATTTCAAAATAATTGGAAGCATTTTGAGGATAAACAGTAACTGAACAGATTCTGCTTGTTTCATGGATATCTTGTTTATCTCATCTTGAAATATTTCTGTTTGAATATGAAAATGCGCAGAGTTTGGGACTGCGCAGAATTAGGGCCGGTCACGGTAATTTAAGATTTTTTAAGATCAGTTTGAATATTTTTATCCTGGCATAATTTGAAGAATTAAAATCAGTAATTTAAACAACTTTGAAAGAGAAGATTTTACAAACGATATTTTTTCGACTTACTGCGATTTTTTACTCAACTTGTAATTAAATTTTCTGTAAAAGTTGGTAGTTTAGCGCAAAGAGTTGAATATTGATTCGTAGTTCGAATATAAGTGCCTGAGAGTCATTTTGAACATTTTACCTTGATACCTTGAATCTGATGGCTCCTATTCATACAATAAACGTGCTAAGGACAAAAATTTTTTGGTCGTTTTTAGACTTCTAAAATTCAGACACCGATTAATGTTCTGACAATGAAAATTGATTGTGAGAGAGCAAAGATGAGGGCATATCAGTATCCAAGTTTTATCTTATATTTTCTCCGAAAATATCTTTCAAGCTTAATAACTTGATAATAATCGTCTTATGCTTTTCAACGAACTTTTGTCAAATTACGTCGAGATTCAGTCCACAATATCTATATCTATTATATAAAATTCTCTTGTAACGGTGTTTGTAGTACTACTCCTCCGAAATAACCCAAACGATTGAAATGAAATTATTTTTAGAATATTCTGTAGGCATGCGAATCGGTTTATATCGATAAAAAATAACAGAAAGTCAAATCAATTGTCCGTAATAATTAAATTTGTAGTTTTTTGAATGAAATTAAAGTCATGACATCCATTTTTGGAGATTTTCTTTACTTCGGGCGCCGGGCGATTTGTTTTCCGTCTCCATGGTCGTCCAAGGCGTCGCAAGCAAACGTCGAGAGAGGATGGTAACGATGGCATAGCATACTGATTAGTTGAAATATTTGGGCCAACCCAAATTTCTAAACCAAGCATAATTTCAATGCATGTGGTAGCGATATGAAGCCTTGATGTGTTTTTTTTTCTTCTTGATTCCTAGATCATTTGTACAGCACATAGTAATGAATGACGCCCAGTTTGATATTTTGCCAATCAAATCAATACCATTTCAACGATTTAAAAAAAAAACTATTTTAAGTTCAGCAGAAATTGTTGTTTGAAAAATATGAACATAGTACTGATGCATATAAAATTATGGTATGACTCTTTGCGGACATTTGAAAAAAAGAAAGTGGGAAGATTTACATACAATTTTATAATCCAATACCCCTAGAAACATTTTTCGAACATATATGTGTTTAACTGAAAATGTTTCGGGTGCCTTTAAATTTACAGAACAATAACAAAATCCATTGAAGATGAACAGACATATGAGCTGAACAAGAGTCTGTCCTTTAAAAAGGATTATATAGGATTGATGTTTATTTTAAGGCCTAATGCAAAGAACTTTTTGATTTTCTGCAAGCATAAGCGAAAGTTATCAATCAAAATGAAAGAATTTTCAGTTAAAAAATACACTAGAGCAAGTGCAAACGTTCAACATTTACAAAAAATTTATACGTTATTCATATATACATGTTCACATTATTTCTTCATCTATAAATCGTTGAGCCCAAATAAACAAGCTGACTAAATAAACTCAACGTTTTTTGCCTTTCTTTCAGAAAGGTATAGTTATCGGTCGATTTGGGAAATCATTAATTATGGGTCTTAGATATACCTTTATAGGTACCTATCGAATCAGCTCGACGAGTTCAGACGATGTCAGTGTATTTGTGTGTGCTGGTGTGATTTTTTGTAAACATTGTCCACACGTTTTTGCGAAACTGGGAAGTGCAATAAAAATGATTTTGGTCTTAAAAAATTTGATTTTTTTCCCTCTTCAATGTATAAAAGAAAGAAAAAAAAACAAAATAGTTTGAAAAAATTTTTTCATAGTAATTATCATCAAATCATCACTCCAAAAAACGTGTCAATTTGGCTTGCTAGCCACAACCAGCAATCACTAAAATGAAGATTATCGTGTATATGACGTCATATACACGATGGGCGCGTTCGCTACACGCTATTCGCTACACGATGGGCGCACTCCACTCCCACTCATGATGTCTTCATGACGACAAAACGAGCGGTAGAAAAGGGAGTAAATATTCTTATATCTTAACAATTTTAACTTTTTTACCAGCTCAGTGTTAACCGATCCGGTCTAAAAAATTTGAAGCCGAAGCTTCAATACCATATTATGCTAATATAGAGTTTCATAAAGGGGTACAACCCCGAACTTGCCATATCAAACCGATGGGTGTAGGGTTCAACATCGCATTTTTTCTGCAGCGATGGCTGGCTTCGATACGTCGAAGCAAGCGTGAATCTGTTAGATAATTTTGTAGTAAGTTTGAAAAAGGGCGAACGCACCAAATGTAAACAAACATAGCGTAACATTTCATAAGGGCGAAACTATCAGTAAGCTCGAAAAAAAAAACGCTTTTGAAACTTCGGAACATCTAATCAAATCCTATTTCAAAAATCGACGCTATTTATTGGCCCAACCCGGATAAAAAAATCCCATTTTAAATAGGCGTAATTTCGCGTTCAAAAGAAAATGCATCAACAAAAAGTTTCACCTAATTTATTTTTATCAACTGTTTTAAAGTTTAAAGTGATTTTTTGTACAGACGTGTAAATTTCAAAATGTTGAATTCCCTGGACTTTAAAGTATTTCTGATTTTAAACTTAACTAAAAAAAATCGGGTCCAATAGTGAGTTTCAGAATTCAGATTAAAATCCACAAATTCAGATGCAATCCAGCGCTAGACGATTTTCAAAACAAATTTACAAAACCGACATAATGGACAAAAATGTCAAAATAGTCAATTACTACAAAAATGACAATTGTTTAAATTTTCTTAAATTACAAAGTGTATCAAATTTACATAATTGATAAAATTGATAAAAATTACAAAATAGACAACATTCACAAACTTTAATCAAGTTTTAACAAGCCTGACATATTTGACAAATATGGGAAAAATTGACAAAAATTGACCAAAATTGACCAATTTTGAATGGATTGACATAAAATATAACATTTGCAAAATTGACAAAACTGGATAGATAAAATGAATATAAATCATAAAACTGAAAAAGTTTTCAAAATATGCAAAATTGACAGAATCAATATAGAAGAAAATTAAACAAATTTACCAAACTGACATAATTTACAAACATTTCAAAATAGTCTATAATAACAAAAATGACATGATTGTTAAAATCATCAAAAATTACAAATTGGACCAAACTTGCATAGTCGACAAAATTGAAAAAAAATGACAACATTCACAAACTTGATAAATTTCACAAACCTGACAAATTTTGCAAATATGGCAAAAATGTGCCCTTTTCAAAAATCGACCTTACGTTGCGAATCATTCGTTGGCATACCCAGAATCCCATTATTTTCTTCCAATAAGATTCTATATTCCCTACCCAGAATGAGAGCAGCAGTAGTATAATTTTTTTCAAAAGGGCGTGCGGCCAAATGTTAACAATCAAATTGTCAGCTGGGTGAAAAAGTACCGTTTGAAGACTTACATTTTAAACCTAATTACTTTCAACGCGATTTTCTCGAAACAGCTTTCGTCCTTTACAAAAATGAATCAACATAGAAATCAAAATTTTTAGCATACCTATCAGGGGCATTCTTTCTTGTATACTAGTAAGAATGCCCCTGAAAGGTATGCTAAAATAATTTATACCACTGCTGCTCTCATGCTGGTTAGGGAAAATAGAATCTTATTGGAAATAAAATAATGTGATACTAGGATCAACTGATCTAGCAGTAGCATGTATATTGACAAGTTAAAGTCAAAAATCAAAAATAAATATTTAAAATATTGTCGAGTATAAGTTTTTGCATCATTCAATTTCACTTGCCGTTCTAAATGTTCTAAATGTTGACAAAACTACCCAAGTGGACAAAATGGACAAAATTTACAAAATTTTCAAAATTTACAAAATTCACAAAATTTACAAAAGTTACGAAGTTTACAAAATTTACAAAATTTACAAAATTTACAAAATTTACAAAATTTACAAAATTGACAAAACTAATAGAATTGACAAAATTGACAAAAATGATAAAATAGACATAATTGACTAAATTGAAAATATTGACATTTCAAAGTTGTCAAAATGTTTAATATCTATTGTTAAATCGATAGATTATTGTAATCTACATTGAAGCATCGTATTTTAGTTTAGCAGTTGAAAATTTATTTAAATTTTTTCCATTTATTCGCTTCCTTTTCTTGAGAGGTTGAATTATTTGAAACACATGGTTAGGAATCTTTTTTAAAAATTATACCCTTCATTTTTAGACCTCTTCTATTTTATAAATATAAGATCATAATGTCATAGAAACGGGATCATACAAGATATCCCAGAATTCAATCATTCAAAATTTTTCAATTAGTTTACAATTATGTTATTATTTATGTGAAAATTATAATTATTTCAAAATACCTTCATCCTTTAAAAAATTTAGAATCCTAATTTCTTAAATTCATTTAGGATTTACTACGTTCGAAATACTTTAATCATTACTCAGAATTTATAAATCGATCATTTTATTATTTTGTGTCATGTGTATCCAAATATAATTTTTAGACTGTAAGAAAGGCTACAATCCACTGTTAAGTGTATTAAATCGGGTTTTTTAAATCATTCATCGAAAAACTGTTTACAGGTTCACTATTTGTTTACACACAATTCAACTACGTACTTAACATGAAAGTGTGTTTATGTTTAACATATTTTGGCTACATAGAAGAGACTTTAGATCCGCTTTTTTGTTGAAAAGTTTTTCTGTGATTATTATTCCAGAAGCATTATTTTTTTGATAGCAGAAGCAGAATTCTTTTTGATAAGTTTTTATTATGACCTGAAAGTGTCGAAAATGATATTAACTCCTGTCATTTCACACGGTGAAACCAACGGCGGCAACGCGCCTTTTAGTCATGAAACATATACCTTTTAAGAATTATTTCTCCAAAATTATCAGAAAAGGTATGCTGAATGTTAAATCTGAAGCGGATATTCAAAATTATTGAATGTCTATGTAAATGGAGGTCTTATGGTAAAACAGTGTTCACCGAAGTTGAAGTACCAAGCATTATTTTATTCTGAAAAAAAACTGCAGATATATCAATGAAAGTTGATAAAATAGACAAACAGAAAAAAGTATTAAATTTATTTCAAAGTCTTTACGCTGACGCATCTGAAAAAGAGCACTGTGTTTTCACTTGCATCAGTAAATGGGACAAATGTACCTTTACTTAAATATTTCTTTTTGAAAGAATATGAAAGTTGAACTGTGATGATAGCCGAAAGACACTTATATGTTTTTAAAGGTTTAGAGGTATATTTACATGAAAACTTCCAGAAAAAACGAATGAACTTATGGAATCATTGTAGCCTCAACAGATAAGCTCTTTTCGGTTTTTTTAAATTAAATAACCTTTTCAGTTCGAATGTTAAAAAAAACAATGGTTTAAATTGGCAGATATGTCCATTAGGATAAAAATGCAAATAAAATTGCTGTAATTTGGTTGAATACAAAAAAATAAAACATATTTTTTCCTCCTTTCAATACCGATCGCTTTTTTTCATTAATTGGGTAAATGTTCAAAGGAATATAATTAGCATTTTTTGCTGAAATTAATAATAAAACGGTGAACTTTTTTTTGACATGGTTTTGATGAAAATATGGATATTATTTAATTATCACTGCTTCCAAGGGTGAAAAAAATGAACAAAAAGCTGCTTGAAAATGGTTAATAAAAAATCTCCTCTCCGAAGAAACTCGGGAGTTGAAAGTACTGCGTTAGGCATAATATTGGGCACCCCCATTCTGAAATTAACTAAATGGCATTTAATAAATGAAACATAGATATTATCAACATAAAGTAATTTATGGAACAAGCTACAAAGAGTGGATTTTTTAAGCATGCTGCATGAGGCTTGCCAAGTTTGATGGTCACGTTGAGTGCTGAAAAACTCAAATTTTCAACGGAAAGCTGATACCTGACACCATTCGGCAATATTCAAAGCATCCGAATCAAAGAAAAGTAGATTAAAAATTTTCCTGTAAGATGCATGTAAGATTGATTGAGGGTAATGTTTTGATAATCTATGTAAAGACCCGTAGAATTGAGTTTAAATTTTTAGGTTTGATTCCGATAGAATTAAGCGTGACAAGAAGAATATGTAAAAAAAACTAGGACATATTCACGAAAGCGAGACGCCAAGTTAAACATGGTAAGACGAAGTTTACCGGGTCAGCTAGTATATATATAAAAAGCAATTTCTGTGGGTTTGTTTGTTTGTTTGTTTGTTTGTTTGTTTGTCCTCTATAGGCTCAGCCATCTTAAAAGCTAGAGAGTTGAAATTTGGCATGGATACTCATTAGGACCAGGAATGATGAAAAATGTTTTCAGATTTTTGGATGACCCCTTCTAAAGGGGGATTGTGACGAAAACTTGCACATAAGAGTTTTGAGAGATGAGGAATTGATTTCAGGTATTGAATTTTGTGTCAGGGGTCGGCAAAAGGGGTCGTACATATGAACTGTTCAGTGTTTTTACTATATTGACGTTATTATGCATTGGATTGATATGAAAATTTACACATGAGCGTTCTGAAGGACGAGCAATCGCTTCCAGGTATTTGATTCAGGGTCAGGAGTCGGCCAAAGGGGTCGTCCATATAAACTTTTTAATGTTTTTACTATATTGGCGTTATTATTCATTGGATGAGATGAAAATTTGCAGACGGGAATTTTAAGGAACGGACAATCGATTCCAGTTTTTAAATTTTGTAGAAGGGGTTGGCAAAAGGGGTCGTCCATATAAACTGTTCAATGTTTTTGCGATATTGCCGTCATTATATATTTGTTTTTGATGAAAATTTGCACAAGAGTATTTTTAGGAACGATCAATCGATTCCAGGTTTCAAATTCAGAGTCAAAGGTCGGCCGAAGGGGTCGTCCATATTTACACTGTTTTCGCGATATTGAGGCTTAAATACATTGGATTAAAATGGAAACTCTGTAAGTGGGAGTGTCAAGGAACGAGTAATTGATTTCAGGAGTCAAATTTTAATTCAGAGGTTTGCGAAAGGGATCGTCCATATAAACTTTTCAATGTTTTTACGGTATTGACGTTATTATGCATTGGATAGAGATGAAAATTTCCACATAAAAGTTTTTAAGGACGCTCAATTGTTTCAGATTTCAAATCTGGAGTCAGGGGTCGTCCATATTATCTGTCCACTGTTTTTGCTATATTGGGAGTTATTCTGCGAGTCGAGTGACGTGACTCACAAAATTTCATTTCTTTATCCCGACTCCAGGAAATGTTTCAGAGAAGAAACGTTAGTATGAATGAGCTCCAAAAATCGATCACAGGGCATTTGAGCTGAACCTTCAAGCCTAGAGTAGTTTCTGGAGTCGGCACAACGATGTGAAATTTTGCACATCACGTCACGTGACTCTCAGAATAAGCCCCATTGTTTTGATTATATATCGGATTATAATGAAAATTTGCACATGGGAGTTTTACAGCACATGTTATTGATTCACGTGTCAAAATTTGACACGGAATCAGTAAAAGGGTAAAATTTAAACACGAGAGTTTTGCAGGATGAGGAATCGATTCCTGATAACAAACTTTCTATTAGACGACAGAAAAAGGGGTCGTCCACATTTACTGTTTAATGTTTTTGTAAGGATTGTTTTATTATGCACTAGCTGACCCGGTGTGCATTGCGACACCTTGCAAAATTAATGTAATTTTTAAAAATTTATTCAAATTTAGATTATTGTAAGAATTTTTTTTAAATCAAACCTCATCATGGTTTAGAATCAACAACTTTGAAATGAGAGCTGCAGCTGGAGTTCTGAATTGCAATTCAAAGATGGTATATATTATTTACTGAAGCTTGATCTCTAAACTTGTTTTTCAAGATCTGAAATTTGTACTCTTTTTATAAAGCTTCATAATGACTCAAATAATGTCAATATTCATGGATTTTCCACCTTTTTCCCAAAGTGGGAAGTTATGAACTTCCATAAAAATATTTGTCACATCTATTTTTGAGTTATGCCGAATATTCGTACGCAAAAAAACCCCTTTTAAAATATGGTCCCTTTGAAAAGCTTCTTATTTTGCTCTTTGAGCACCCCCATCTTTTCCAATGTTGTCCCCCACTGCTTGAAGAAGGTAGGCTGATTTACCTGGCTCGAACTTACATAAATTTCTGATTGAAAGAAAAAGATTCGTATATTGGAATTTATTGCACATTGTACTTTATGGAAATAGAATTTTGAAAACCGATCAATAGCATGAATCGGGACAGTTTTTTGGGTATATTCCAAAAATTCTGTATTATATGATAGTTTAATGGCATTGCGGTGAACTTTTTACTACGAAAATTCTTTTATAGAAGAATTACAGACTGAAAATTAAATGACGGATAGATAAAGCAGATGCTTAGTAGGAGAAAATTTACAGATGTTGAAAATGAGCCAAGAGCATATTTTATGGAAAGCTTCAAAGGTGCGTTCTAGACCCTTTGTCCCACATCAGTTGAATGGCTGAGAGAAGTAATAGCGAGAGGCGCAATTACGTTCACCCATACATCCAATTCGATGGATTGGTAAAGCACGTGCTTCCCAATCGGACAAAAAGTCTAGACCGCATGGCTCTGGTGAAGCTTTCCTATTGCTGAGCCAGTTCAAGCGATGTGTTATTGGTGTTTTCAGATTCCGTTTTTATCGGCAGCGCTACTTATTGTTTACACGCAAGTACCGTAAACGTCCCTACTTTTGCAAACTATTTTATTTTTGAACTGTATTTTGAAATATTTACCCCTTATTTAACCATCCCAAAGCCAAATGATTCTATTCTTTTTAACGAATAGTCACCGTTGATTGTTATTATATGATAGTTTAATGGCATTGCGGTGAACTTTTTACTACGAAAATTCTTTTATAGAAGAATTACAGACTGTATGGGTGAACGTAATTGCGCCTCTCGCTATTACTTCTCTCAGCCATTCAACTGATGTGGGACAAAGGGTCTAGAACGCACCTTTGAAGCTTTCCATAAAATATGCTCTTGGCTCATTTTCAACATCTGTAAATTTTCTCCTACTAAGCATCTGCTTTATCTATCCGTCATTTAATTTTCAGTCTGTAATTCTTCTATAAAAGAATTTTCGTAGTAAAAAGTTCACCGCAATGCCATTAAACTATCATATAATAACAATCAACGGTGACTATTCGTTAAAAAGAATAAAATTCTGTATTATGAGCACTTCCAGCCCCTGATTAGCTTTAGATTCGAAATTTGAAAAAAAAAAACACCGATGAATAGGATTTTTAATAAACACTTTCAAACAGCTTTTTTCGCCATCCTCGCCCTTCGAAGCAGTTTGATTATCTATCCTTCTTGCACCAAAATTATTTAAAAAAAATGTTTCGCCATATGCCAAACTCGTGTGCATGAGACATTATAGCTTGAAGTTTTCCCAAACAACACTCATCATGGTATGAACATTATCGATTTTATACTGTGCAAATTTCTTTTTTTAATAAATTTATTTAAGCAAATAATATCAGTTGCATCACTAAATAATTTCTCCGCGTTTTTAATTTCTTTGAAAGTCAAATATTCAAAAATGTTGGCAAAAACAAATTTCTAAGTTAACATTTGTCCCGTATATTGGGGCATGTGTAAATGCAAAGCTTTTTTTCAGATGCGTCAGAGTAATGGCTTCAAAATGGATTTAAAACGTTTATCTGTTTGTTTGTTTTATCAAGTTTCATTGATATATCTTCAGTATTCCAGCAGTATAAATTTATGTTTGTTATTCCAAGTTTAACGAATGCTGTTCAAAGCAAATGACCTTCATTTACAAAGACATTTCAGAATTTTGAATATCCGCTTCAGTTTCAACATCCGGAATACCCCTTCTGGTCTTTCCAACATATTGAATCATTTTGAAGATGAATATCTTAAAAGTTCGACGTTTGCCCTTGCCCTACCGAGTAAGTTGACAGGACGGAATATTGTTTTGAATACTTTAAAAGTATACTAAATTATTTTTTTTAACAGAGAAAAGTTGAACGTTTGAACACGCTCTAGTGTTCCTTGAATGAAAATTCGTTCGGAAAATGAATTCACTGATACCTTTCACTTATGAACACGTCAGTCCTATCTTATCTAATTATAAGAAAAGGCTCTTGATCAGTTTATGTGTCGGATCGGATTTTTTAAATCTCCTTTTTTAGTTAAGTACATTTTTACATGTTCAACAAAATGTTTTCGATCTACCTCTGTAGAAAACATCTTATTCATATTTCTATGTAAATTCTTTACTTTCTGTATTTTTTTTTTCAATTTTCCGCGAAGTGCCAGAACATTATTTCATTAGCATCAGAACAAAATTTATATTTTTAGGTAACAAATGCTACCTACATTAACACGAATTAAATATAGAAGTATTTTCGCAAATCTTTCAACTGGTTTTGATTCAATTAATAAAGTACCAATCCGTGTCACATCCAGGCGTCATTCATGTCCACGTGCTATGTTTCACAACTCGCCGAAATGCCAAAAATTAAATAAGAATATGTACAATTAAGCAAGAAAGAACACATCTAGGTTGCAAATCGCCCCCACGTGCATAAGAAATATAGGTAGGTACTTGGTTGAGAAACAGGCGCAAAATTGATAAATTTTTCCAGCGATCAATGAACAGTATGCTTTGGTTACTATCCACTTGCGACGACGTTTGTTAGCGGCGCCTCGCTCATGGAGACGAAAAACAAACCCCTCAAAGAAAAGAAAATCTCTAAAAATGGATGCCAAGACTTTTCAATTTCAGATTTTGGCAAAAAAATGCATATGTTTTAATCGATCGGCAAAATGTCAATCTGGATCACATTTAGACGTCATTCATAACCATGTGCTGTATAAATGAGCTAGGAATCAAGTAGAAAAAAAATCACATCAAGGCTTCATATCGTCACCCATTGCAATGAAAATATGCTTGATTGAGAAATACGCGCCAAAATATTCCCACTGATCAGTATGCTATGCCATGGTTACTATCCTCTCGCGACGTTGGCCCGCGACGCCTCGACCATGGAGACGAAAAACAAACCGCCCAAAGGAAAAAAAATCTCGAGAAAATGGATGTCATGACTTTAATTTGGTTCAAAAAACTTCAAATTTTGTATGGAAGCCTCTCCTTCCTTAAGTCGAAAAAAAAAAACCATCCTCGGCCTCAAAAACCCTCAGATGCCAGTTTTGACGATGATCGGTTCAGTAGTTTCCGAGTCTATAGGGAACAGACAGACAGACAAACATTCATTTTTATATATATAGATGAGATCCAGACAAAAATTCATTCACGGGTGTTTTACAAAACGGACAATTGATTTATGAATTAAAATTTTTAATCAGACGACAGAAAAGGGGTCGTTAATATTACCTTTAAAATATTTTAGACATAATTTCGTTGTTATGCATCCGAAAAAGACAAAAAATCGTACACGGGTGTTCTTTTCGACAGTCAATCAATTTCTTATTTAAAATTTCCGTTTGGTAGACAAGTAAAAAGGTCTCTTGCAAATTCTGTTTAGTATTTTAAGCATTTTTTTAGAGAAAATTCGTCCCAATTACTAACCAAATAAAAAATCATCAGCTTTGAAGTTAAATGCGAAACGAAGTTCGTACGGGATCAGCTAGTTTGTTATAAAATTCTGACTATACTGAGAACCATGATGGTGATAAAAACTGTATCGAAAAGTCACTAGCAACTTTTGAAACTAGTTTACTTTCTGTGTGCATGCAAACAATAGTCACAAAGGTGTTGTGCAATCAATTTGTTCAAATTAGTTTTTTAAATCTTCACTATCACAATGATTCGTATTGATCTTGAAACTAGAAAGAAAAATCCGCACACTTGGTGCACCGAAAAGGGTGTTACCTACAACCAAAATGGTTCAAAGGAAAACCACACAAGCGTGGAAAATATCATCGAATATCAATATGGCAACGAGTCGTCCTTGAAGGATCTGCCTAGATCCGGAAGAATACCAGGTTCCAGTCAGCCCCAGTTTGATGCTAAAGTAGTCACTCATATCAAACATAACCGATCGGTATCAACGCGTGGTCTGGCTAAAAAGTTCAAAACCAGCATTGGGATGATTCAGAGAATCAAGGCCTGGATTTCCTTAAAGGCGTACAAAAAGCGTAAGGTATCTAAGCAATCAGTAAAGCAACAACCTCGGGCCAAACAAAACAAGGGCACGGAAACTTAACGAACGGATTCTGGACAACAGAAACAGGTGCATCTTAATGGACGACGAACGTCAAAAAGGATTCAGAAACGCTTCTCGGACCACAATTCTACACGAAATCGAGTAGGTGGATGATGCCGACTGCACGATTGTGATGGAAAAATTTGGGCAGAAGTTTCTAGTATGCCATGCTATTTGTACCTGTGATCTGCGCTCAAGTATTTTCTTCGCAAAAGGTACAATAAATGTTCAAGTTGACAAAGATGAATGCTTTTTTTATTTGTTTGGTTTTGATCACCGCACTTTCTTGAGGTTTTACTTTATTTGATGTTTTTCGCTGATTTACGACGAAAAATAAAACTGCTGTTTTTTACGTTTCGGCTTACTGAATTTCAGCCATCCTCAGAAAAATTATACTTTAATTTAAATACAGTTTTTCTGAGGATGGCTGAAATTCAGTAATATAATTAGAAATGGAATATAAATTTTACAAATTTTTTCAAAATTTATTTATTTTCTAATAACATAATTCATTTTTTTATAAATGGATAGAAGGTTAGAAGAAATAAAAGATTGTGAAAATGAACGGCTAGAATTTATTTAGAAGCATTACAAACACATATCAAATTTTCGTTCCGCAAAAGCAAACTACTATAAAGTGGTAGATACAGATAGAGATGCATCTACCACTACACATTAGAAGGCCAAGCGGGGTTTGCCCCACAAGCGGGAAAACTTGCAGTGCGAACAAACAAAAATTGGTTCACCGAACAACCTAATAAGGGATACTTAGAATTGTCATCTAGGAGTCCTTATGCGCATAAGAAAAACAGGGCACCAGTCGATAGAAATTTGATTTAAATACGGCTTTTTATCAAAGATTTAACGCGAACCTGATAGGTTCAAAAGCAGAGTCAATGACAAACGCCAGAGGCAAGGATGTCATCATGAGTTCGATTCCAGGTCATCTTCATCCAAAAAATATCATGTAGAATATTCAACCCGAGAGATCTGCTTAATATGTATAAGCGAATATAAACAAATAACAAATTAAGTATAATGGTAGAAAAATTGAGGCAATCAAAAATCGAAAAAAAATTTTTTTTCGCATGATCAAACCTCATTTGAACGCCATTTGCATTTTCCCAGCATTTTGCCCGCCAACGCTATTGCATCAACCAATGCTAATACAGTGCTTTTATTGGGTTATACCAGTTTCTGCACTAAAGCAGCAATTAATTTCGTTAAGGTAGCCGTCGATGACGGACGTGTTTTACTTTTGAAGAAAATTTTCGAAGCCGTTTAAATTAAAGTTCAAACCTAGTTAAATTTTTGCTGAAGTTAATTTCAAGTCAAATCCGAAGGTTTTCCGATATCAGCCCTTCAAGACGGATTTTTTTTTCAAGAGGTCTCAAACCCTTATTTCAAAAGTTGATTTGTCCTGTCTTCCTGGAATGCAGTCGGCCACTCATACTTATCGGCGATGAAATCTTCGGAATCATCCTTGATGTTTGGTATCCGAAAAACGTTAAAGCTAAGTATCATCATTGTTTTTATAATCAGTAAATCAAAAATGTAAATTTAACCTGAATACTACAATTTTGTCAATCTGAAAAATTTATCACAAATATTCGTGCCACAGTGATAATGTCGCAAAAAAATATTTCGCAATTTTTATACAATGATTTTCAATGTTTTCAAACCAGACGTTAGTATTTCAAAATTTCAAAATATAAATTCAATCAGTTCTATTACAAAATTCGTCCCTTTTTTGATTTAAAACATTTTTTTTACATGTATCAAACCTAAAGATGGATTAACTTATTCAATAACTTGTTTAGAATTTCTTAATTCCCCATCAATTTTTCCTTATTCAAATGTTCAAAACTTTAAAGCGATCGTTATTCATGTAAATCATGATTAAATCATGAATGTTCAGTTCAAATAAGCTTCAAAATATAAATACTATAAAACTGTAAAACTATTACTCATCTGTTTATTTGGCATCACTGTTTTGCCACTCTTCCCACCACGCCAAGTAATACACATTCCGAACCGGATTAGTTGAAACGTGGTAAATATTATAATTACATATTATTAATTTTCCTTCTCTAAGAACTTAACGTCAACCCCAGGTTCAAACATCGAAAAAATCTCAGACACGAATGAGCATTTCAGCATTTTTCCATTAATACAACATGGCGGACCCTTGTTGAATAGTTCCCTCATGATACGCCATCTTGCAAAAATGGGGAAGCGGCATGACTATCAGTTATCTGCAATTTGTACGGTCGGTGAGCGGAATATCGACATTCGTCAAATTAGCAATTACAATGGAGAGCATTATTAATCGCATAGCTTACATGGAGATCAAACATAAAAACAAAATTCGTCTTTCTTCTGACAGAGCGATATCGGAGATCGATCCGGAAGAGTAACAATTTGTGAAGGCGCAGGAGGTTCTACTCACCGAAGTTGAAAACCCAGGAGCAAGAACCCCAAGAAGACGCCATCTTGCTGGAGACACGTAGAGATATGCTTAAGCAATGCTACTCAAACTATGACAAGGCCCCAAGTTCCCTGGGGCAATTGAATCCGGAAGAGTACCGCTCTCGCGATTCAATTGAAATCAAATACATAGCCGAGCTAGCAGCCTTCAAGAAAGCGATACATAACAAACGAAAATCCAATATGACGCTCAACACCCAGGTTGAATTTAGGAGATTGCCAGCCATAGAATTACCGACGTTCAATGGAGCTAGCAGTCAATGGCTGGAATGGATAGAAAAATTCAACTCCATGATTCATAACCGAGCTATTCCGAGTATTCAAAAACTAGAACACCTCAAGGTATCCTTATGGGGTGCTGCCTTGACTGTAATAAATTCGCTGCCAACGACGGAAACTAATTACGACATCGCATACGAGTTGCTGAACCGAACGGTTCAATAATTCGAAACTTTTGATTCAACAACACACTCGAGAGCTGTTCAAATTAAAAGCGGTCGAACTCGAATCCCCAACAGCGTTTAGGGAATTATTTGATTCAGCAAGGAAACATTTAAGATGTTTTGAAAAGCTGCAGCAAACGATTCAGACCCGGGACGCCGTATTAGTCCGCTTATTGTCCAACAAGCTTGACCATGCAACTCGAAAACAATGGGAGACTGCAGCGTCGGATACCACCCCAGCTACATACAACCAGCTGGAAGGCTTCGTTTTGGACCGCTGCTAGATGCTAGATGCTGTTAAAATAATTCTGACATTTCAAAGATGAAGGAGACTTGATCCTTTATTAAAGGAGACTCGATCCTTCAATCAAGTCGCCCTATGTTTTGACAAAAATCATGCAAAATCTAAAGATAGAAGTCCAATTGACTTTTTTGGCCATACTAGTTTTCATTTCACAGTTTTAAGTGTCGGACAAACGGAATTGTAAAAGTTTGTCTACTAATGCAATGAAATTAGTCATTGCATACTTATGGGCGCAATTTTCTAATTTCCAGAAAAAAAAACACTTTTTTGAGTCCTTTTACTCAGGATTCTGGAAATATCTGTGAAGTCTGCAGTAGTTAGGACTAGTTGCTAATCTTAGCAGTCGGGCAGATGAAAGTTATTATTAATATGTCAGTAGAACCAAACAGTTGTTTAATAAACTCTTATTCAAGTTCTCATTCAAAAAGTACTTAATTCTTCATCATTCCGAAGATCTTGAGTTCATCACATTGGCGACGTTGCGAACCCCGTCCTTGTGCATCAGAAAAAATACGGAATTTATAAAAGGAAACGTCTACGAAATTTGTAAAATAAATCTCAAAGAAGATGAAAGATCCAATGAAAGAGTCTCAAAGGAGAGGTCTACGAATTCTCAAAGGAGATCGAAATCGCAGGAATCTCAAAGGAGATCCGTTAAAAATCTCAAAGGAGATGAAAATCATAAGAATCTCAAAGGAGATCCATAAGAAATCTTAAAGGAGAAAGAAAT
Organism: Uranotaenia lowii; assembly: GCF_029784155.1. Lineage (NCBI taxonomy): Eukaryota > Metazoa > Arthropoda > Insecta > Diptera > Culicidae > Uranotaenia > Uranotaenia lowii. The sequence goes on from NC_073693.1 coordinate 112,128,325, forward strand.
CGTTGGAATCTCAAAGAAGGTCTAGTAAGAGTCTCAAAGAAGACATTTGAAATAAATCTCAAAGTAGATGAAGGTCATCAGAATCTCAAAGGAAATCTTAACGATGACCTTAGAAGAATTATTAAAAAAAAAAAAGGAAAATTTTCATTGGGAATGACAAAAAACATCCAAAAACTGCATCTATCTAGGGTATTCCGAACAACACACGACGCCTCAGGATAGTTACTGATTCTTCTCCAGTAGGTTTGAGAGCAGTAATGTTGCAGTTTAAAGACCAATAAGATAATGTTTCTATTGTGATTTCGTATGCAAGCAAAAGTTTATCTCCAACGAACGTAGATATTGCCAGACAGAAAAGGAGGCATTAGCAATTGTTTGGGGTGTCGAGAAGTTTTAACTATATCTACGTGGAAGGGAATTCGAGTTGGAAACAGACCATAGACCCTTAACTGCAATTTTCAAACCCACATCAAAACCTCCTGGTCGGATAGAACGTTGGGTACTCAGATTGCAGTCATTCCGATTTCGAGTTGTATACAAGCCAGGGAAACAGAATATTGCGGACGCCCTTTCAAGGTTGTCTATTTCTGATAAATCAGCTGATGTTGATGATTCAGATGAATAGATTTACGTCAACTCCCTTATCGAATCAGTTGCTGTAGATGTTAGTGAGATAAAAACTGCAACAATTGGAGACTCTCAGCTAACATATCTGAAAGAGGCTATCGAATCAAATAACTGGTCGGATTATACGGTTGATTCTTACATCAAAGAGTTTATACCTTTCAAAGCTGATATGTATGTCGTCGAAGGTATCGTGGTTCGTTTAGTAATTCCGAAATGCTTGCAACAGAGAATCTTGCAACTTGCTCATGAAGGGCATCCGGGTGAAACGGCAATGATATTACGCCTTCGAGAACGCATTTGGTGGCCTGGCGTCGATAAAGATGCTAAAACATTTGTGAAAAGTGGCGAAGGTTGTCGTTTGGTTGGCCGGCCTTCTGCGCCGGAACCAATGAGGCGTAGAGTAATGCCAGATGAGCATGGGATCAACGTAGCTGTGGATTTTCTTGGTCCCCTTTCCACCGGGGAATGTTTGTTGGTAATCTTGGACTATTACTGCTGTTATATGGAAGTTTGCATTATGAGGAAAATCACTTCTGAGGAAACCATCAAGCAGCTTTAGCCAATTTTTGTGCGTATCCCCATATCGGCCGCAGGCGAACGGAGAAGTAGAACGACAAAATAGCTCTCTTCTCAAAAGTCTGAAGATAAGCCAGGTTCTTAAACGCGACTAGGAGGACGATATTCTTGAGTACCTCATGATGTACAACTCTACTCCACATTCGACCACCGGCAAACCTTCTTCTCAACTGTTACAAAACAGGATCATACGGAGTAGAATACCATCACTGAAAGACATCGAAACAGCTCCACCAAGGGACCCAGAAGCTGGCGACCTCTTAATTAAACATCGAGGGAAAGAGCGCGAGGATGATCGCCATCGCGCAAAACCATCTGGGATACTGGAAGGCGATAAGGTTATTGTCCAATATCTGTTACCAGAAAACAAACTCCAAACGACTTTTGTTCCCACCCAGGTAAAAATTCGGACGGAAGACGGAAACACTTATTTACGGAACACGGCTCATCTTAATAAAGTTCCTGGAGATGATGACGGTCAAGATGTGGCAAATCGCGAAGTCGAGCCAGTTATTTCCGGTGATCAGAACAGGCCTTCAAGATCCATCCATCCACCTCACTGGCACCACGATTTTGTTCTTGATTAATAAGATTCGACCATCTTTCCTATTCTTTTCACAAAAGGAGATGTGGAAGTTAGGACTAGTTGCCAATCTTAGCAGTCGGGCAAATGAAAATTATTATTAATATGTCAGTCGAACCAAACAGTTGTTTAATAAACTCCTATTCAAGTTCTCAATCAAAAAGTACTTAATTCTTTATCTTTTCGAAGATCGTGAGCTTATCACAGAGTCATAGGTTAAATATTTATAATTTCGTGCTTAGGAATGATCAGCATCCATTCAAAAGAAAAATATATCTTTTAGGACTCGAGGGATCAAGTGAACCCACAAAAACATACATTTTGGAATTTTTTTTTTTTAATTGAGAGTTTACTATTGCTTTAAAAATACATATAGGAATAAACATTTTTATTATCTTTTTTCGTGGGGGAAACATTTAAATATTTTGTTTTTTTTTAGACTTTTGGATGGAGGCGGTTTTTTTATGTTGCAGTTGCAGTTTTCGTCAGCCATCGTTTGTGTTAGCGCGAAATATGTTTGTATCGCATAGAATAAAACAATCGTCGTATGGCCCGCTTAAAAAAAAATGACAGCTTATCGAAGTGAAGGCTATTGCTTTCTCTGTTTACCGATTACGGAACTTATCCGATTAAAAAGCGTACGAATAACGAGCGGGAACTGTACTTGGTTATTCTATTACTTACCTCTTCTTACATCACATGAAGTTGTTTACAGTCATAGAAAATAAGATTTGTTTGGCAGATGCGCTGCTCTTATCAAAAGTATGATTGATGTCATCATCTGAATCCCATTTAAGCCTCCATCCAACTACTAAAAGCCGCGTTGTAAGCTTAGGGTTGCTTTCATTTTCATTTGCTTTCAAAAAAAGAATGTCGCAGCATTGCTCCTGAAAACTTCACCATCGTTGTTAAGAATGTAAGGTCAATAAAAGATTGAATTTTCTAAACAAAAAAATGTTTATATAACATTAAACGATGTTTGCTCTAATTCATTCTTCACATTAGTGTACTATTTTTAATTAATGTTACCACCCTAGCAAAGAGAAATTGAGTTTTCTTTAATCAACTGGCTGTGAAATCAAAAAAAGGTTACTTTCATTTGTGTTCTTTCTTCGACAGGTTCACCTAGCGACTCGATGCACGATGGAAACATGGCTGGTAATAGGAATATCCGGCGTCACGAACGGTGGTAAAACCACTCTTGCCAAATCGTTACAAACCTACTTCCAAGCTCACCAGAATAAGATTATATTCAAAGAAAACATCACACTAAACAAGGTCGCCTTGGTTGGACAGGATGACTACTTTCTTCCGGTGGACAGTCCCAAACATCAGGTTGTCGAGAAGTTGGGTCACATTAACTGGGAGATCCTGTCGTCGATCGATATGGATCGGATGTGCCACGATATTATGAAAATCCTTGGACACAAATTTATTTTATACAACTGCCAACAGCTGAGTAAAAGCGAGGGAGATAATAATATTGCTGAACCGGTCGAACCAGTAACCGATGAGGATAACATATTCGCCGATCATTTCTTGAGCAACTATTTAAACAAATATGACGATGGATCCGCAGTCTCCGGAAGTAACCAAAGAACCACGAACCTTATCAAAAAGTCCCGAAACGAGTCATTCCAAAGTATGAACATCAAACTAAACGTTCTTTTGCTGGAAGGATTTCTTGTGTTCAATCATCCCTTCACGTTAGACCTCTGCAGTTTGAAGTTCCATCTACACCTGCCGTACGAACGATGCTACGATAGAAGAATCCAAAGGACGTACGATCCTCCTGATGTAGTTGGATATTTCGAAATGTGCGTGTGGCCAGCCTACGAAAAGCACTTTAAGGAGTTCAAAGATCGAACCGATATTTTTATGCTGAATGGAGAAATCCCGAAGGAAAACATTCTCAACTATGTTCTGAACTGCATCAAAGATATGCTCTAAAAGGTAAGCAACGTCCGTCGTTGGGAGGTTACTAAACAGATCGGTGATGATCGAACAAAAATATATGGGTAACGAGAGTCTCTCGTGACAGACTTTTACAAATGGTTCCTTTCCACATATACATACATATTTTTCTTCTCTTTGTACAACTGATTTTAACAAGTTTTGCGTCTTACGAGTAGTATTTGCAGATATTGTAATAAATTATACAATAATAACCATCCACAATTGTCAAATTTGTTTAATTTTATTATGAAAGAAAATCTTTCGTCGTTCAGCTTTCTTCTAATTCCAATTTATTTATTTTTCGAGAGTCATTTCTATAAGACTTCTTTTATAAACAGATTCTACCTGCTGAGATAATTTTATTGATCAAAAGTTGTGATAAAAAATAATTACCTACCTTTTAAGATTCTTCGGGTCTGATAGCAAGCGAAACAGTAAAATTACAATCGTCGTGATAATTTTATTTCTTTCAAGCAGGTATTAAACATTTTTTTAATGTTTTTGTTCATTCTTGGAAAGGACGTTGCATTGTACAGTCACCATAACAGTTGTAAAAGTATCCCGAAAAGCACGGACAGCCCAAGATGCCAGGATGTTCCGGTTAATCTCCGAGAAAACCAACCGTGCTGTCGGAGGAAGATGAATTGCGCATATTTAGTCGATTGAATTTGCGAAACAGCCAACGCCGGCTTTCCTGTGAATGTGCACCGACTGCAAACAATGGTGGCCCATTATTTGGAGGCCAATAAACGGAATTCGTCGTTCAGCAAAGGCATTCAAAGTCGTAGATGGCTGCATCTGTGTTTGAAGCGACATCGAAGGTGATATCTTGGCGTGTAACGAGCGGCCTGTCCTAGCAAAGAACTAGTGTGACCGAACAAGCTATTAGGAAGTGGTGCGCTGAAGTTAACCATTACATTGCAAGGCATGCTATGCAGGAAGTAATTAAAAATCCGGATCGTGTATGGACGAAACCTCTATTCGTTTAGTTTCTACGAAAGAAACCGTTTTGGAAAAAACTGGTGAGAAAAATGTGCACACAGCTAATGAAAACTCGGACAAGGAAACGTACGCTGCTCTTTTGTCGCAAACGCAGGAGGCAAATTGTGCCCGCTTAAAATTTTATTTCCTTACAAGACTACCCGGGGAAATTGACCAGTCTACACCCGACGGTTGGGCTACTAGCCGGAATGACAGTGATAGGATGACGCCGGAACTTTTTTTTTTTAAATGCATCAGTTTTTGGTTAAGGATAAATGGATTTCCTGGTTATACTTTTTGTCGATGGCCACAAGAAGTCTCACGTTTCATATCAGATCACAAAGTTTTGTCGGGAGATAATAGTACTGGTGTGTCTCTATCCAAACGCCACGTACATTTTACAACCGCTAGATCTATCGTTTTTCAGAGCCTTAAAAGTAAAATGGAATCAAAAACTGGTCGAAACGCGAACATTTATTTCTGGAGATCCAATCAAAAAATCCCAAATCGCACCATTACTTAAAAACTTAAAACAGCGCTGAATGAAATTTCGCCTGTAAAAAGCATTTTAGCAAATGGATTAAAAAAATATGGCTATGTCCTTCGTAATGCAGTGAACTATTTGATGCTTTGGAGATCCGACAGAAGAAATGAGTCTATTGAAACAACTGACGCGGTTGATCCCAGTTCCAAAGCCGCTTCTATTCTTGGGAAGCTCGAAATTTTTTGACAGTGTCCCAACTTCGATCATTTGGAAAGTTTTGCTAAGAAGATCTGTGGCCTAATTCTATTGGCGATATTGGATTAAAATTAACGCAGAAAATTATCCCGAAACCGATTTTTTCCATGGAGTCGACACTGAAATAAGAGGTAATTAAATTAGTATGATTATCAATTTTAATGATTTAAAGTTGTTTAAAATTTTCAGAAACTCTTCAAGAAGTTCATCAGAAATATTATTTCGATGTGGTACATGATACCCTCGAAATAACAGCAAGTGGTGAAAATATCACTGAAGAAGCTTCATCACCAGCAGTGTCCTCTGGAAACTTGGTGCTGCCAGAGGTCATTGAAAAAGAAGTGGTCATTTCCCAAGCCACTTGAACCTTCTTCTAACAAGTTGAATGCAGAATCTCGTAAGTTCCACATTCCATACGTGACAACAAGCCACAGTGGTCCGAAAAGGATAAAAGTGGAACTTTTTTCGTAGCGCCTCTGTTTTTGATTTTATCTCTTAAGTGTCTTCAGAACATTTGCTTCTTCAAACATGCTTCATAATTTGAAATTATCAAAAGTTAGTCAAAGCCTACTATAAAAAAAATGAAAATTCTAACTTTTTTAGTTCACTACATAGAGCATTACTTTATGCCACAAAGTTGTAGAATACAAGAAAATATGAAACTTTGTTGAATACACCAAAACTCTATCTCTTTTCAGAGCAGAGTTATAGAGGTTTTATTTTAAAAGTTATTTAAAAGTTAGTTTTTTAAACTTAACTATAGTTAGATGAGGATTTACATGAATAAAATGTTCTAAACATTTGTTGAGACATTCAAATCCCACGTTTTGCACAAGATTGCAACATTCTACGACGTTTCCAAGCCAACTTATTGCATTTTTAAGTTTTATTTTTACTCAACTTCACGAGCGTTTATTGCAAAAACGTGCAAGTGGATTTTCAAAACTAATAAACCGAATTGAAGCTTGAACTTAGTGCAACAAATTGGTGTCGGCACCATTTGTCTCCACGCGCTCATATTTGAACACAACAAGCATACTTTTGATGTGTTTTGCGTGTTTCCATACAAAAATTATTTTTAACTGCCTTCTGCCTTCGTTTTGCGTAGCATCTGTGTAGCCTGGAAATCAATTTTTCCATTTTTTGTACAGAAACACGTACAACATATCAAATATATGCTTGTTGTGTTCGAATATGAGCGCGTGGAGACAAATGGCGTCAACACCAATTTGTTGCACTAAGTTTAAGCTTCAATTTGGTTTATTAGTTTTGAAAATCCACTTGCACGTTTTTGCAATAAACGCTCGTGAAGTTGAGTAAAAATAAAGCTTAAAAATGCAATAAGTTGGCTTGGAAACGTCGTAGAATGTTGCAATCTTGTGCAAAACGTGGGATTTGAATGTCTCAACAAATGTTTAGAACATTTTATTCATGCAAATCCTCATCTAACTATAGTTAAGTTTAAAAAACTAACTTTTAAATAACTTTTAAAATAAAACCTTTATAACTCTGCTCAGAAAAGAGATAGAGTTTTGGTGTATTCAACAAAGTTTCATATTTTCTTGTATTCTACAACTTTGTAGTATAAAGTAATGCTCTATGTAGTGAACTAAAAAAGTTAGAATTTTCAATTTTTTTTATAGTAGGCTTTGACTAACTTTTGATAATTTCAAATTATGAAGCATGTTTGAAGAAGCAAATGTTCTGAAGACACTTAAGAGATAAAATGAAAAACAGAGGCACTATGAAAAAAGTTCCACTTTTAGCCTTTTCGGACCACAGTGCAAGCGAGGAATACAGAAAAAGTTACAATAAAATGGAAGCAACAAATCATCGTGAAAAGAATGAACGCGCACAGAGAAAAGTTGCTAGAGAGGTGAAGAAGCAGGAGAGAGAGATAGTAACAAGCTGAGTCAGCCAAAGCAGCCGCAGGCTTACGATATGTGGACCTGAAAAAGGCAGTAAAACGAACTTGTAGACGAGACAAGGGAGTCTGAACAAACTCCCTAGCCGAAGAGGGAGAAAGAGCCGCCGCAAATGGAGATATCCGATTTCTTTGACATTTCTCGCCGCCTTAGTGGCACAAGGACTAATAGAAGAATGCCGTCGAAAATACGAGCCTGTTAGGTGTTGACCGACAACACAGATCAACTCAAACGTTGGACTGAGCATTTCAAACAACTCTTTCGAGTCACAAATAGCGATGGCCAACAGAACTCGCAGCTTTAAACAAAGCGCCTGGGATCGATTGCATCCTGCTGAAATGCTCAGAGCCGACCCTACTGTAGTGAATATAACTACAGACGAAAGATAAATTTATAAAATATGAGTAAATCCATATTCTCAATCGAATTATTTAACACGTCTGCCTAAATATAAATTAAAACATTTAAACGTGTGGAATTTCGATGCTTTCAGTTTCGCGTCAGTCGACGGTAGCGAAAATTACGAGAGAGAAAAAGAGAGCATATAACGATCATTCTGTTAACGAATCTTGGAGATATAGGTCGCGTTTTAACGAATGAAAAAAATGGAATCGCGGCGAATTCGTAATTTGTCCGATACGATTAAAAGTACGAGACCTACCTTGTCAGCACAAATGTTCCACCGTCTTTTTGCCGATATCCGGAATACTGAAACATCCCGGCAGACTGGATGCAGGGTATACTTGTAAAGGTTCCTAAAAATGAAACTTAACTGAGTGTGGTACCTAGCATTGCGTAACGTTGACCTGTACGACCCTCAAAGTATTTTGCAAACTGATTCTGAACAGGGTCCTGGAAAAAATGACGCTACTTTCCGACGGAAACAAGCTGTAGTCCGATCTCGACGATCATGTTTGGACCACGTCACAATGCTACAAATAATACTGGAACAAATCAACGACTTCCAGGATTCTTATCTGCTGGATTTTGAAAAAAGCATTCAACCAACTGAACCATAGAAAACATCTGAGCTGAGGAACTAGTCCATCTCATCGAAGTACAGTACGAGGCATTTACGTGTACGGTTCTGCACGACGATGTCTTGTCCGATCCAATCCTGATAACTGCTGGAGTGAGACAACGATGTTTCTTATCACCGCTACTTTTTCTCATCGTTATGGATGATATCCTGACTGGATCGATTGACTGTAGACCAAACCGGGGATTGCCGTGGAATTCTTCAACAATAGAGTAACTGATTGACCTTGACCTGGTAAACCATATTGTTTTGATCGCACAAAGACAACCGGATATGTGTAGAGCAAAGTTTCCGGAAGGGCATCGAAGTAGAGGCAGATCCAGAAGCTCGTGGGACGAAGCCTAGCCGCCCAAATCCAAACTGTCGACGAGAATCTTGACTGGGACAAAGTGAAGACGCTGGCTGCAGATAGTCAACAGTTGAGGTCTTTTACAACAGCCCTATACACCGGACAATCGACGCGGTATCATTAAGCAAATAGGTTGAGCACGCTCAACTCTCAGTCGTTTCTCATCAAGGACAAGCAGATAATCAGATGGAATGTCTGCGCTTCGTTTGTTGCGGATACCAAGATGGCTACTTCTTCATTTTCAGTTTATGCAGATGTAACGAGCTAGTAACCTTATGAGGTAGTTGATCAATGACAAATTGGACTGTCAAAACTAATTACCACACGTCCAGAGGGGACGGGGTCTAAGCCCTCGGATCCCTGGTCGTTCCTCTGGGGATCAGTGAGGGTGGGTATACATCACCTTCTTTTGCACTGGCTAGCTCGATCTGGATGTCAAACGGAGGACCTCAAGGTCGGCTTTGTGCCTACTTTCAGAACCCAGGACTCGGATGTGATATCGGTATCTTGTTACAAGTTTTACTCGTTTAATTTTGTGTTTTATTGTGTGATTTATAAATCTGTGTGGCGTGTTTTGTGTGATATGTATTGTGTTTTACTCACAGCTTCGTGGCAGGCCTGCGGCGGGAAAGGGCTTCTCTTGGCAACGGTTATGGCGGTTGTTCTGGGGACGAAACCGGGTGCTCACCGGCACTGGAAGGTTAGCGGACCAGCGGATCGGCGGATCGGCGGATCGGCGGATCAGCGGATCGGCGGATCGGCGGATCGGCGGATCGGTGAATCGGTGGATCGGTGGATCGGCGGATCGGCGGATCGACGGATCGGCGGCGGACAGTCGTGGTTTGGCGATGATCTGGCGGTGGCTTTGCGTTGTCTCAGCGGTTATTTAGCGGCTTGACGACGTTTGGCGGTCGCTTAGCGGCTTAGTGGCGGTTTGGCGGTGGCTAAGCGGATATTCAAGGGGATTTCAGCGATCGTTTTGCGATGATCTGGCTGAGGTGCTCTGCCAGGCTAGTAGAGGGCAAGAGGCTTGCACTCCCCGTGGCTGGTCTTCTTCCGGGGTGGTCCGGTGGTTACCGATGTGTCTTCCGAGGGTCTGGGGCAAGAAGTCACGTGCTGAACACGTGCTTGTCACTTGTTTCTCCGATGATTTCTTGCACGGAGGGCCAAGATGTTACGGAAATTCCGAATCTTCCAGGTCATAGCTCGCGACACCGAAAGATCGAATCTCACATTTTTGGTTCACTTGGCTAGATTGCTGGCCCACTGTCGGAAATGGCTACTTATTTGGCTTCAGCCTGAAACTCGGCAACGGGCGCATGCGTGGTGTTCGCTACGCGGTTACCACCCGAAAGAGAAACTCTTTCGACCTCCTCGTTCTGAGCTGTCATCTGCTTTTTCCATTGCCTCCCATTGAACCGTAATTCGCCCCTTCTTTGTGATGTTCGAAATGTGATGTTATATGTCGTGTGGTG